>NC_143043.1:18505864-18805864 GCF_057628025.1 Oncorhynchus mykiss | reverse complement strand
GATCGAGAGCCATGCCTCCCCCGAAACACAACCCAACCAAGCCGCACTACTTCTTAACACAGCGCGCATCCAACCCGGAAGCCAGCCGCACCAATGTGTCGGAGGAAACCCTGTGAACCTAGCAACCAGGCCCGCCACAGGAGTCGCTAGTGCGCGATGTATTGTCTCTGTTTTTGATGCTTTCTGAATCCGAGAATCCCCCTCCCGCACAACCTGTTCACGCACATGACAGGCCTGGCTGAAGAATCAGAGCAGCTGTCTTCAAAGTTTCATGTAGCTTTTTGCCACATCCAGCATGGTTTTCACGCACTTCGTTTGGTTTACACTTTAGAAGCTTTTAGTAATTAAAAAAATCGACTAATTTTGGTTACTAAGTAGATTTCATTTGTCAGTTTATGACTATGTTAGAGAACCCATTCAAACAAAGCTGATTCTGTCATTCTTAGTGCACACAGATGTACAACATACCGACTTCGTCAATGTTTCACATTTCCTGTGCTTGGTATGAACATGGTGCACTAACTGTGTTTGAAGAATATAGCATAACTTGTTCAATTGGCTTCAGTTCTCTCGAAACGGCTCGTAACAACTACCCATGGAAAAATGTTGTGTGATATCCATGTCATGATGCCCTGTCCAAGTTGCCCCAGTGAAGCAGTGAGACATGGGACCCTGTTTGTTTATTGATTGTGTTCAGGGTGTGCTAATTGTATACATAGCACTATTGACAGGCCAGACCTTCTTATTGATTTACTGCAGCGCTGGTGCTATAATACTAATATACACTGAGTGTACAAAACATTAGGAACACCTGCTCTTTCCATGACATAGACTGGCCAGGTGAAAGCGATGATCCCTTACTGATGTCACCTGTTAAATCCACTTCAATCAGTGTAGATGAAGGGGAGGAGTCAGGTTAAAAGAAGGATTTTGAAGCCTTGAGACAATTGAGACCTTGTTTGTGTATGTCTGCCATTCCTGGGGCGAGATGGGCAAGACGAAAGATCGAAGTGCCTTTGAACGAGGTATGGTAGCAGGTGCCAGTCAAGAACTGCAAGAGTGCTAGGTTTTTCACACACTTTTCACAAAGTTTCCCATGTGCATCAAGAATGGGACGCCACTCAAAGGAAATCCAGCCAACTTGACACTCCCGTGGGAAGCATTAGAGTCAACATGGGCCAGCATCCCTGTGGAATGCTTTCGACACCTAACTCGTTGTCAGTAATGAGGTTATTACTGCTAGTTCTCCGGAACACTCCGTAGGCTTCGGGCGGTTAGGGAGAAGACAGCTATTTGGGTCACACATTTCCATAGACATGCTGACATTGTAATGACAGTATTTATGTCAGGAGAAGAGGGATCTGGATCATGTCTTATACAAACTAAATGTCACATTTTTTAGCACATAAAATGCTTATCTTTTGAATTAAGTGCTCTCATGTCTGTGAGCCTATGTATGCGTGTGTGTCTGTGTGTGTGATAACTCATATAGAGAGCGACTCATATATAGAGCACATGGTACAACAAACTACCGGATCTTTCACATATATCTCCGCGCATTCATCAAACGTTAGCAACTTTCCGGTTAATGTATGCAGGCCTGTCCAATGTTGCAGTATGTTTCTGACAGTTCACACTGATAAACCAATCAAAGAGTATATCTGTTGAGCAGGATTGACAAAGACATTCAAGGACTCTTTGTTGGGGGCAGTATCATTGAAGTGCTGCACTTAGCTTACTAGAGCCTTCCCACAATTCACTTGCTCTGCCTGCTACTCCATGCCCCTGTGTGGAAAGGCCAAGGTGTTAGAGGGAATATATCTTCATCTGGCCATGCTTCTCTCTCTGCTGTGTGCAGCTCTCTCTCTTATGTCTCCTCAAAGGCTCCCTCACAGGCAGTGTATTTACCTCTTGCAGAAATCACTGAGTGGGCTGGTGACGTGCACTCTTCTGCTCCATCCTGCAGTTCCAGACCCCCCCCCCCATCTCCTGGGAGTTCTGGTCATACGACCTCCGAGCTGCCACCTGCACACATTAGCATTAGCATATTAAGTGAATGGAAGGCACTCAATAAGGCATGTTAAAATATAGAGCTGTGAACTACTGCGAAGGCTTGAACAGAGTTGAGATGATAATTCAGTGCCCTTGTCCGGCTGGCTGTGTGTCTGGGGAAGCAGCAGGTCAGGATAGAGCTGGCCAATATCTGCTAACAGAACAGCAGAAGTACTTGCATTTCGACAGAACACCATGTAGGGTTTGTGTTCAACTGAAGCAGGGGTAAGACATCTTGAAGTTGTTGGGTTGTTGGATTTCTGTGCCATCTTTGTTATTTGTACGTTCTTATTGTTTGCAGCAGCAACATAACATTTGGACTTCGCAATATAACAGCCACCCTGAGACCATAGCCCAAGTCATAACAATGACAAAGCATAATTGTGGGATTGTAATCTACATTGACAACACGTCACATCCGGACAAAGACTGCTCAGTTGGAGGTTGTAATTCCTAGGGTTTCGAAGGGGAAATCCCTTTAAATTAGATTTGTGAGCATCTTGCTGTGTCATGACACCCATCTGTCCCTTCTGTCTCTCTCTCTCTCTCTCTCTCTCTCTCGCTCGCTCTCGCTCTCACACACTGTTTCTCTCTCTCTCATCATCCTCCCTGCCGCCATTACATAGGTGGACATGTGAGGTCATCAAATCAGCAGCACTCACCACTAATACCCCCACGTCTCCCTCTCATCAGCACCACACATCTGACACGTTCACACTTCATTTAGACACTTCTTCCTCCGTCTATTGTTTTGGAGAGCAGAGGATTCGTTGCACAATGATTGTGTGGTGTAAGTTGCCATATGTGTTAAAATGTGTTAAGTAACTGCATCACAGTTCATTCGCAATAGGACTGAGTGGTTGTTTGTTCTGATAAGGGTTTTTAGAAGAGGCTCTTTTAGTCAGACTGGGGCTTTGCCAAACAGGAAACGCAGTGTGTAAATCTACACTATCCAGCTGTCTTTTTGTCACCATTTAATGACCTTTTCTGAGGTCAACTTACTTCTCACAAAGGTCTTATATACCCTTTCTGTTTTGATGTTATAACCTCGCTCACTTCTATAGCCCCAATGCTTATTGTAGCTAACGTGCCAGTTTATAATTCTTGATAATATGTAAGTCTGTCAACGTTATTTGTCAGGAATAAACTATACTTTGAGTACTTTTTTGTTGTCCCTCGAGTAGATTATTGTTTGAGCTGGAACATTGAAATGCTTAGGTGACCTGGCTCCCATGAGCATGCAGCTAAGACAACAAGCATAACGTGCAATTCTGATGAACCAAAGTGTGATATAGCTACTAAAAATATTGCCTAGTCTGACCATTACTCTGTTCCAGCTGGTTGATAGGGGTTATTAGATAAGTCTGCCATCTTGTCTATTTCAAATCTTCTCTCATTGATCGAGACAGCTGAGTGTCATCGTGACCTGCAGCACTTTGTGGTGGACACCCACCTGTCTCAGTCAATGAGAGAGACGATTTGAAAGAGACAAGATGGCGTCGTACACATTGTTGGATTACTTCATGGAGCAAAACATTTATTTTTATTTCCTAACGGACATTGGTTGTCTTCCAAGTCGGGAATTGAGGAAGTATCGCCAAGTTAAGGTTGGTGAAAAAATCATCTGTGCTACGCCAAACAGTACCTAACCTGTATTGGTTAATGGCACGTCACATTAGCCCTTTACAATCTGCTAGCTAAGTGTGATCAGTGTGATTCAGTGCACCTCAAAGCAACCATGCCAAATGAGACTCCTGGCTGTTATCCAGTCTTTTAGAAAGCAATAATATTCTCTTGGGGAAGATAAGGACTACATGTACATAATGCCTATATGGATTCAACATTCCAATTATGTAATTTCAATCATTTCAGTTTTTGTCTCTCCTTCACAGAGAAATGATGAAGAGGCTGTGGTGGACAGAGGTGGATACCGGTCCATGGTGAAAACCAATTTTGAGAAGGAGGAACTCGAAGGTACATTATGTAGTACAATACCTTAAGTTAATTGTGTGGAAGCCTGAAAAGAAGGTTAGAAGGCAACCAACCCACAGGGCCAATTGAGAGAAGGCTGTTGTTATCAAGACTGAGGCTGACCTAATATGGACACCGTACCCGTGAGACTAGAGAGGGTGGTAACGAGAGCTGCTTGAGCTGCAGCGCTCTGATTGGTCGGTTAGTCGTGACTCATGATTTCAATAGTGTGTAGATCGCTGAAAATCATCTATCTTTGTATCTGAATTGTAAAAACCTGACGACCAAAGAGAAGACCTGCTCATTTTAGCACATAGTAACACTTTGTGAAGTTTGATTTGCCTGGTTCTTAAGTTGCTCTAATGCATAGTGGCTGGTGACTCTGTGTTGTGTGTTGTGACTAGGATTCAGCTCACGCCAACAGTGTGTGCTCAGGTCTCTTCCGTGTGAAGTCACTCACAAGCCCCCAGGCCAGAATCACAGTATCTGAACAACACAGTCTGAGAACACAGCAGTGGCGGTCCGTGCCGTTTAAGATGAGGGAGGACAAATAAAAAATGTTATGAGCATGGCCTTATTTCTATTACAGCATATTGGATAACTGTCATTCATATTCCCTTCACCCAGTTCAATGTAACATTGATAGGTTTAGGCTACTATGTGATACTCAAATTTTCCCTATACCTATCATGAGGTTGCTATAACCTAGGCTATTATTGAAAGTTTACAACGTAAGTGCATAGGCCGAGAGAAAAATGTGTGTAATCAAGGTGACAGACAGTGAGACATTCAATACACCTTGCACACTCTTGCCTGCATCTAGCTGATCTAGGGTGTAAACATTAGTGCAACAGTTGCAAACTAGAGTTTCTATTGGACACATTCAGGTATGTTTATCACCGTTTCGTTCCGTTTGCTTCCGTTTAAGAAACATTTTTCAAAAGAATCGGCGGAATGATTACACCCTTGATTACCTGCAAACACTTTCATAGCACCCACATACAAACAGCATGATCACTTTGAATTATTCCTTCTCACATCTACGTACTCTCCTCTCCCCTTTTCCATTCGCTTGTGGACTTCAGTGCACAACACAAGACAGCTGACCAGTCGAAAAAAACATATCATAACCGCTAACCGCTACACACAGTCTACATTGTTGTCACCATATTGCCTAACGTCATAGTCAACATAGCTACTAGAACTAAAGCGTTAGAAAACCCATTACAATCATGCAGGACAGTGTACAGTCAGCAAATGTATAAAACCAAATGCTTACCTTGACTTGGAAGAGTTCCAGTGTTGGATAGCCTTAGCCAGCTAGCTAACATTGCATCCCTCTCTGTTTGAGCTGGGTGTTTGTGTAGGCTAAACTAGCTAGCTGCATTCGCTAGCTAAGTAAGTGAAGAAACTACAATGAAATATATATCTCTCTCGCTATCCCTCTCGCTCTCTCGCTCTTGCTTTTCCTTCAATTTTTAATAAATTAATTTGTTTAAAACTGTTCAACTATTGTCTTTCTCTCTTTTTAAGTCAACTACTCACAACACTGTATGCACTGCAGTGCTAGCTAACTGTAGCTTATGCTTTTGGTCCTAGATTCATTCTATGATCCTTTGATGGAGGATATGTCAGTTCATGCTGCAAGAGTTCTGATAGGTTGGAGGACATCTTCCTGAAGTTGTCATAATACTGTGTAAGTCTATGGAAGGGGTGAGAACCTTGAGCTCCCTAGGTTTTGAATTGAAGTCAATGTACCCAGAGTAGGATGGAAACTAGCTGTCCTCTGGCTACACCATGGTTCTACCTTACAGAGTGCTGTCGTACTGTAGACACTGTAGACATTCATTGCAAAATAGTGTGTTTTAATTAATTATTTGGTGACGTGATTATATTTAGTATAGTTGTAACTTTTTTAATGTTTCACTATTTACATTTTTCTGAAATTGTGAAAATTGGTCCTCCCCTTCCTCCTCTGAGGAGCCTCCACAGGCACAAATGCTCTCTCTCTCACACACACACACACACACACACACACTCACACACACACACACACACACGAAAACATACACACACACACAAATGCATGCACGAATGCACATATTTATTTATGCTGAGCTTTCAAGGATGTTACTTCCAAATAATTTCATTTTCATTTCCAGCTATGCATTTATCGCACTGAAGTTCCCAGTACTTGTGTAAATAGAGGAAGTGATTAGCAATGATACGCTAGTGTTTGTGGGATAACTGGAATTGGTTTGAACAGCAGAGGCTGCTAGCTGCCTTCTTAAAGCCCCAGGCCTGAAGGAGCTGTCACAAAGCTGTGTTTCTCCCCGAGGCAAGAGCGGGCCTGGAGTCAGGGTGGATTACCCTTACACTGTCACAGCAGCACATCAATTTAGTCTCACTGATATCAGCAAGGTGACGGTCCACACCCTGCTGCATATCCCATTTAAACTCCTTGCTGTCTCATCATCCTCCCCATTCTGCAGTTGTCTGGTTGCACAGATCCCGGTCAACTGCAAATGGTTTAGTTTCTATATGAGACTAGGGTGAATTACTCATCAATTTCATAATATTCATCTGTACTTGACTCAATATTGCATGTTATTCTAACAGACACAGCCATATTTCAAGCTCTCACGGTCTTTTTACTGCAATTCATGTAATAAAAGGTGACGTCTTTTTTATTTATCGTACCAGATGATGCACTAGGGGGATTTTAAGAGGCCTGTATAGTACTTCTATGGCAGATGTTGAAGATAACACATTCCTAGAGATGTATTTTTAGACCTCCACTGATACAGAACAATGATGTCAATAAAAAGGTTGTGTACAGTTGTTTAATGTCAGAGAGATTTGTGGTAGGTTATTGTATCGCTCAATGAAAAATCAGTGGCTTGACCTTAGAAGCTTGTATTTACTTATAGCTGGTTTAGAAAGTAAAGTGTAAACCACAATGTTTGTCTTTGTTGTGGGTATATCTCTGTTGATATTGACCCGTAAATACAAACAGAAAGGGCAGCCTTAATCAGTGACCTCTTTGAATAAAATTATTTCTCTATCTCTTGTCACGTTGTATAAATGATTTGGAGACAGGCGCAGGAATACTTAATAGGGGGTTTTAATACTCCACTCAAAAATACAACATGCCATGAAAGGCACAGGGACCAAGCCCAAAACAAACACATATACAAAAACGCTGGTATGTAAAGCCAAACAAAAGAGCGAGGTAAAACCTTGAATAAATACATGGGACGAGACCCGTAACAACAATACACGACGCGAGACCCGTAACTACAAATGCACAACAATACACGGGACAGACCCATAATAACAAGTGCACAATACACGCAGCACAGAAGCCGAAATAACAAAGCACAGGTACTCACAGACCAACGGACATGGGAACAATAACCCACAAGACAATGGTGAACAGAGGGCACATATATACAATTACTAATCAGCGGAATTGGAATCGGGTGTGCATAATGAGGCAGTGCCGCCTAGAGGCCGGTGACGTAGACCTGCGGAACTGGTGCACGGAAGGGCAGCCAATGGTGAAAATCCCTGATGAGTGAAGCATCTAGGATGTCCCCCGCAGGAGCCCAGCACCGCTTCTCTTCTGCGCCGTACCCATCCCCTGACGGACGACACCGGCCTCGAGGATGACCACATGAATGCGGTGCGGGTCGATCAGGGCCAGTTGCAGCTGCCGAAGTTGCGGCGGCGTCAGACGGGCCATTCCCGCTGTCTCCATTTAGTGTCGGTTATTCATGGCATGTTGTATTTTTGGGCGGAGTATTAAAACCCCCTATTACGCATTCCTGCGCCTGTCTCCAATCCTTTATACAACGTGACACCTCTCAACCTATTATCTTATGTTATCATCTTATCTCATCATATTTATATCCCTGTGGCTGCATCTAGGTCACAGGACACTCTACATTGGGGTACATGTCCCCATTGGGAAGAAGAGCCACCGGAGACATCGGCATCACGGACACAGACACAGGAAGAGAAGCAGGGAGCTGGACTCTGGAGTGGACAATGGAAGAGAGTCTCCCACATACTGTAAGTATTGCCACTGTCTGGCTGGTCCATGTAAAAAGCAGCAGCCGGATTATATTTCTATCTTCTTATGAGCTATACGATATGTTATGTCTACATGGTGGCATAGTGCATTTCAAAAGAGGGGATGCTGTCCACACTATGGGCATAACCTGCTGCAGAGCTCCTTAGTCAGGGAGTCTGTATGGCAGATAGCACTGTAAGTGATGCCCTTACCCGACCCTGCGCTCCAGACACGCCATCCCAGAGAGTGCAGTTCCTGCTGGGCACAGAGGATGACGACGAGGAGCACATCCCCCATGACCTCTTCACTGAGCTGGACGAGATCTGCCTGAAAGACGGAGAGGACGCCGAGTGGAGGGAAACCGCCAGGTAGGGAGTCACATGACACACCCCTTGTCACTACTGAAAGCTTTTCATCGAATTCCAATGACACATCCTAGGGATTCCATGTTGGTCCATGGGTTGATCATGCAAAGTGATGGAATTGATATATATATATATATATATATGATATGATTTATTTATTTATCATTTTATTCTCTGTGATAATATCCTAATGCCCAAAACTGTTACCTGCAAGAGTCAACGTTACATAAGGAGGGATTGTAGACCTTGGGGACGGATGGGCTAAGTAAAGCTCTGATTATAAAGTCTGGTGCATAAAGTCTGGTGCATGAGTATGAGGGAGCCCAGATTTAAAGGGAAACGAACCCTTGTCTACTTGTAGTAAAAATGTCTGTACCTCTACTTGTAATCAACAAGCATAAGGTCTGGACTGGATAAATATCCTGTTGTGCATACTACACTACAATACTTTCTGTCACGTTGATATTGACTGATACACCTTTACATGGATTGTCAGGCAGTCAGTCTCTTCCATAGCATAGACATATTCCTTTTGTGTTTTTAAAGCAAATTGGAGATCCAAACATCCTTTCATATTGGTTTTTAGACAGGACAGGGGGCAGACAATTAAGGAGGAATGACTGGTAGGGAGGGCACAGACTGCAGCAGCCGGACCAAGGTTCAAACCACATCACTGAGGGGCATGGTCCGGAGTCGAGTGCATTACCGCTCTACCAGACTCCGGGCACAGCATCAGTACGTTCTTGGTGTCCCCGTCTGTGTAAGCTGAGCTCTATCAGTACAGGGCTTCCAGATGGCTGGACAGCTGGCTGTCATCTATCCCCTAGTCCCCTGGAACAGTTTGACTGAAACTGGGCCTCTGTCCCTCATACAGGTGGCTGAAGTTTGAAGAGGACGTGGAGGATGGAGGAGAGCGCTGGAGTAAGCCCTACGTGGCCACGCTGTCCCTGCACAGCCTGTTCGAGTTGCGCAGCTGCATCCTCACTGGCATCGTGCTGCTAGACATGAGGGCCAGCTCCGTGGAGGAGGTAGCAGGTATTGTACAGTAGAGCAGCGGTTCCCAACCTTTTCTTTTCAGGGGACCATCGAGTCACAGTCAACATTTCTGGATGACCACCATTAACTGAGTCACGGAATGTCTTAACACAAAATGTCTTAGCGTTAAAATGTAGAGTCAATTTGATCAGGGAATGTAACAGATTAAAGGCAGATTATTACAGATGGATGTTTGTTAAACAATTTGCATTGTGAAAAGTAATGTCTGCGGACCACAGGTTGAAAATCACTGCTGTGGTGCTGAGTGACATCTGGAACTACCGCATACGCCTGCGTTGTATTCATTAGTGCATACCGTAGAGAAACATTTTGCAACATAACGTTTTGTTCCTAGTGAAAATTACCCTGTTCTATGATCTTCATTTAAATCTTTAATTGTAAGCATTGTAATCAGAAGATGGTAGATCAGATAGATAGATGGTAGATGATGGATGGTTTCCTAATCGCTGTCGAACTGTTGACTGTGTGGTCCTGTTTGTCAGACATGGTGTTGGACCAGCAGGAGACCGTGGGTCCTCTGGGGGACGAGGTGAGGAGGAAGGTGAGAGAGTCCCTCCTCAAGCAGCACCACCACCAGAACCAGAAGAAGCTGGCCAACCGCATCCCCATTGTACGCTCCTTTGCTGACAAGAAGCAGTCCGAGCCCCAGTCCATGGACAAGAACGGTGAGTAGCAGGCAGCTCTCTGCTCAAGTAAGTAGCAACAATCATCTTAAGAAGATATTTGAAAAGTTCTTACCTGAAAAATCACTCTTTTCATTTTATCTTATCTTTTATGTCCTCATATTTAGCCTCACATTGAAGTGTTTTCTCAGGACAACCAGGGCTACAAGAAGAACACAAAATTGACCTAAGACGTTGGCATTCTTGAGTTTTATTGACAAATGTCAATAAAAAAATAAGGTCTGTCAAGCAAAAACCTGATAGTACAGAAATTGGAAATGAATATCCAACCAGTCAGTGACAACTGTGTGGAGTTCGGAGTTTGTGACAGAAACAATGTGAGGTTATTACAATATTATATAATCTATGTCCTGGGCGGAATTTGTCCTTGAACTTGAAATGAGGGAAATAAACGTTAATATCCACAAGATGAGTGTCTGAAATACATCTGAGAGATATAGGAAAGCTTGAGGAAACACTAGGCAAGATCGCAATGCAATAATTGAATATGAAGCGTTTTCGAGTCTCGCGAGTCTCGCAAACCTCTAGTTCAGCCCCCGTCAATCGCACAGACTAATGGTTGGCATCGGTGGATGCAGAAGAAATAGATAAATCTGATGCCAACAATGAACTACAGAAGTCTTTAGCTCAAACACATAATGTTTAAGAGGGTATGGACGCACTAAAATATTGCAGAAGATAGCATGGGATTTAAGGATAGTTCTTAGGAATTGCATCTAAGAACTATCTTATGAACTTCTTATTTGTCTTTTAAGAAAAATCCTCGATTTTTTTCTTCAAAAAACGTTTGGTGAAACCTGGGCCCTGGTGCATTCAGAAGGGTTTCAGTTCTCCTCACTTTTTACCTCTGGTCACAGCAACTTTAAAATTGGAAATAGTCTTGTAAGTAGTGGTTTGAATCATCCCATGTGGATAACTTTCTCATTCTACATTACATTGTCCATATTTTACCTTCTGTTCAGTGTTGAGTGTGTCTCTGTTCTCTTGTTTCCTTGTGTGTGTCTGTATATGTGGATGAATGTGTGTATGTGTGTCTGGCAGGTGGTCCATCACTCTGTTCTACCCTTAAGTCCTCCTTCTGGTGCTCATTTATGGCAGCGGGGTCTTGCAGTGAAAGGCAGGTCTCATCCTGCACCCCACGGCCACTGTGTTGTCCCCAGTGTGTCTCCTCTCCACTCCTGACCTCATCCGCCACCCTCCGGCCACTCCACACACAGGCCCCAGGCCCCAGAAACAGGGCCCCAGACCCCAGTCTGATATGCAGCCCGTGGACAAGGAGGATGACCCAAACCCAGGCCACTCTTAAACCTTGACAGGACCTTTCTCTACTGCTAGCACATCCTAAAACATAACTTGTGAAGGTTGCTAATTTCAAAGCTGTTTCTGTCAATAGCAGTTAGAGGTTGTGCTTTGTGCTTCAGGTCATTTAACCAAGAGTCAGTTAGTGTATAGTGTAGACAACAACTCATATCACATGAGCCGTACATTGTAAATGTATGCCATTGATCACAATGAGACATCAGTGACAGTTATTAGGCATATTTATCAAGTCGCTGTACTTATCATGAACATTAACATTGACTATACATTGAGTTATATGTTTTTAATATCAGAATTGAAAATATAGAGATAAGGTGTGATCAGTGTAGAAGATGTGGACAGGGAAATATTCAGAAGAGAAATGGTTCACTGCAGGGTTCACTGATAACAAGGAATGACCTTATTCAGAATGTCCATCACCTTTTACAGGAATTATGTTTCGAGAAGCAAGTTTGCCGGCATTCCACATGGCAATTTTGATACACGAAGACCACCCAAAACCCTTTTAGTGAGTCACTCTCTGCTGTAATTTTATTCAGAGTGGTGTGACACAGGCACATTCATTTAGGTAGAGTGTTTATCCAAAAGCTACATTAAAGAGCGGCAAACAGCGAGTGTGGGACTAATTAACAAAACCAGGGCCATGTTAGTGAGGGCACCCTCCTACTCATTGCAAGAAATGCCATTTAAAGCTAAAGAGGCTGTGGTGTTTCTTCATGGGCAGCCAGCTTGGTAAATTGCTTGAGGCTTCTCTCGTTGAGTTCATGTGGAACTATGAGTCAAAATGAATCATTGCAAGGCATGCTTTTATTTCTGATTATTTCGATTTGTTATGCATCTGATAGTTTCTGCTGGCTTGTGAACGGATCAAACACTGAAATTAGTATTAATCTGTGCCCTCTCACAAATAAAAAGTAATCCTTCCGATTTAAATCCTTTTGCTCTACTCTGGCAGCTGTGGGCTAATTTCCTGTTTGCATCAGTCAGTCTCCTTGACACAATGATAATGCTAAAATGATCATGCTGAAATCCTAATGGACAAGCTTTGCCCACCCATCCTCACCAAGGCCATCCATGACTCCCATCCTCCCCCATGCAGCCACTCTTAGGCTTTATCTTCAGTCCTCTCTTGGGATCTGCACTAAATAAGGGTACTTTGCCAATGTCTGATAAATCCCAGATTACATCACCATTACAGTGCAAATCTATAGATATCTAAAGCACTGTTGGTCATTTTGGTATCCCAAGAGTGCACTCTCTCTCTCTCTCTCTCTCTCTCTCTCTCTCTCTCTCTGTGAGACATTGTGCTTTATTACCATTGGCACCTGCACTGCTGTGAAACCTTGATGTTGGTCTGATATAGAGGGCTCAGTAGTTGACTTATTGGACTCCTTCCTGTCTTTTTGTTCCAGGTCAGGTGATTCCTCCCCAGACCTCTCTACCCATCCCTAATGACGGCAAAGCTGATGTCAGCAGAGAGAACAGTGCTGTGGACTTCAGTAAGGTACAGTAAGACAATCTGGGCCCGTATTCTCAAAGAATCTCAGAGTAAGAGTGCTGATCTAGGATCAGGTCCCTCCCTCTCATTCATTATGATTTAAAAGGCCAAACTGATCCTAGATCAGCACTCCAACTCTGAGACACTTAATGAATATAGGCCTTGAACTCACTAACGTACAACACTGCCACATACTGCACTTAACACACCAGCTGTTGCAGTTGACGGGTGTATGAACGTTAAAAATAATCTGTTCCATTTTCATTTGTTTGTTCTTGTTTCTTTTTTGATCCACAAAAGTCCTCTTTTTGTGGATTAGGATTTAAACCATTATAACCACTCTATAGCAAAACAGTCATCTCACCAACACTGCCATTAGCACTGTAGATTAGACTGGGACAACAGCAGTCTCACTTACCTCTAAATCCCAACCTTTTGTCAGTAACCATTTGTCTGTGACCTGATACCAAAGTATCAGAGCCTTTTGTTCTTGTTCTGAGAATGTATTTAAGACTGTCTAATGTGGTTGAATAAAGCCATAAATAAAATGCTACCAAATATTTTTGGGGACAAAGAAGCTTAATAGAGAGTGTTCTACGGATGTTCTAGATTTAACATGCCTATTTAACATACTTAGGCCTGTATTTGGACTGTACACTTTAACAATGGCACCTCTATTCAAATCAAAATCAAATGTATTTATATAGCTCTTCGTACATCAGCTGATATCCCAAAGTGCTGTACAGAAACCCAGCCTAAAACCCCAAACAGCAAGCAATGCAGGTGTTGAAGCATGGTGGCTAGGAAAAACTCCCTAGAAAAGGCCAAAACCTAGGAAGAAACCTAGAGAGGAACCAGGCTATGATGGGTGGCCAGTCCTCTTCTGGCTGTGCCGGGTGGAGATTATAACAGAACATGGCCAAGATGTTCAAATGTTCATAAATGACCAGCATGGTCAAATAATAGGTCTGGGACAGGTATCAGGTCCGGTGAACAGGTCATGATTCCATAGCCGCAGGTAGAACAGTTGAAACTGGAGCAGCAGCACGGCCAGGTGGACTGGGGACAGCAAGGAGTCATCATGCCAGGTAGTCCTGAGGCATGGTCCTAGGGCTCAGGTCCTCCGAGAGAGAGAAAAGAAAGAGAGAAAGAGAGAATTAGAGAGCGCATACTTAAATTCACACAGGACACCGGATAAGACAGGAGAAGTACTCCAGATATAACAAACTGAACCTAGCCCCCTGACACAAACTACTGCAGCATAAATACTGGAGGCTGAGACAGGAGGGGTCAGGAGACACTGTGGCCCCATCCGATGATACCCCCGGACAGGGCCAAACAGGGAGGATATAACCCCACCCACTTTGCCAAAGCACAGCCCCCACACCACTAGAGGGATATCTTCAACCACCAACTTACCATCCTGAGACAAGGCTAAGTATAGCCCACAAAGATCTCGGCACAACCCGAGGGGGGGGGGCGCCAACCCCTATTAACCTCAGTATTGTGCCAGAGGTTGATCTGGTGGTAGTGCCGCTGCTCACAGACCACACATTGTATTGGGTTCAAACCCTGACTGTGTAACTTTCCATTCTATGTCCCTCTCCTCTATCCCCCTCCTCTCAATCACTTCTTCACTGTATCTATCAATAACAAGTACAAATGACATAAATAATATATTTAACCTCAGTAACTGCTGCTCATTCATATCCTTACTCTTCTGTCAGGGGATAGAAGCTCATGTTACACATTTATTGTCCTATAATATTATAAATAAAATGCAATTGCTAAGTTACTTCAATTTGCTACACATTCTATAGGCTGCGCTTTTCTGTTCCACTTCGCTACAATATAGTTTGAGGCCTCCTTATTCTGTTAGCAGTGAGCCTGGAGTTTTTAGCTGGGACTCCGATGCCCCTACTGCCTCTTCTTAAAGTTACCTCACTTCCATTTGACGCAGTGCGGCTCCATAGCAGGCAGACAGGATCACAGCAGAACAGAGACAGGAGGATCAGTTTGCAGGCAGCCAGGCAGGCCTGGATGGATGTGTCACTGCGGGGGCAGACAGTGTAACAACAAGGAGATGATAACCTCTGGAAATGTTATGTAAATGGAGATAGCACTTTAGACGGATTTATGGTATTCTTCTGTAATAGTTTATTATAACACATGTTCATATGTATGTTATGATGGTTATGTTATGAAATAGGATCCAGTTGGCCAATCTATGTCTAGCTATTAACAGGAAATGCACTATTATCACACACAGGGTTGCATAATTCTGGTAAGTATCCCATAATTCCTAGATTTTACAGAAATCCTGGTTGGACGATTCCAGGAATCAGGAGAAAACTAGCAGGCAATCCAGAAAACCAGGGAATTTTAGGAAAGTTACCAGAATTTTGTAACCCTAGTCACACATTTTCAGTAGAGTTATTTGTGTTTTTAGAATATATTCCAGATGTTCTGCTTTTCTTTACCTATTTATTATGGGTTGCACCTTCATCACTCGGTTACGTCATGCCATTGTTATGAGCATTCTTACAACACCTGCGTCATTAAGGCGACTGGTGCCCACACATAACAGGGACTAATGACTGTTTCGTTAAAATTACACTAACGTTGCCTCGATATATGATGACATTGCTAAAGTAGGCAAATTATTAGTAGGAAACAACGTTGGCACGATTATGATGTGGTCAAATTTACTTTAGAGAGATGGCAATGTTGCCATTAGCTATCGAAGTTTGTCAAAAATAGCTAGCAATGGTAATGTCAACTAGCTAAAATTTGGTGGGGTCGACTCAATTCTAGCTAGCTAACTAAATACTGCATCTAAAGTCAATCCGGCGACAACACAATGATAACAAAAGGTTTCCCTACAAATTTTTTGCCTACTTTTGAAACGTCATCGTGTTTCCAAGCCACAGTAATGCATTTTAGACAGTGCCCACTGACAATGCATTGAGTAGAATTCTCAGTTGGGCATCAGTCTTAAAACAAATATTCAAAACAATATTGTGACGAAACGTGCCATCCATGAATACTCTTCTTTTGAATTGAGGAGTTCAGATATTAATACAGTAAAATGCTATATTAAGACTTCAGTCGCAAAATGCTCCACTAAACGTTGGCATATTCTATCCTGTGTCCATCTAGATAGACCTCCACTTCATGAAGAAGATTCCCCCGGGAGCGGAAGCGTCCAATGTGTTGGTGGGTGAGGCGGAGTTCCTAGACAAGCCTGTGGTGGCGTTTGTACGTCTCTCACCTGCAGTCATGCTCAACGGGCTGGCTGAGGTCCCCATCGTTACCAGGTTAGTAACACTATGACCCCTAATTAACGTTGCAGTATTCCCATAACTCTCCCAAAATTCCCAGGATTTCTTGAAATCCCGGATGGAATATTCCTGAAATCAGGAGAAAATAAGCAGGACATCCGGGAATCCTCCAACCAGGATTTCTGGAAGCCTGGGATTTTTTTTTTAAGTTACGGGAATTTCACAACCCTACCTTCTATAAGTCTGTAACTATGGTCTTCTGTCTATGGATAACACTATGCCCTCCTTAGTCCTTTTTGGGCTGACCCTCAACTGTCTCTACACCGCTCTGTTTTTTTAGGTTCTTGTTCATTCTACTAGGGCCTCTTGGAAAAGGGCCACAGTACCATGAGATTGGCCGATCCATCGCAACACTAATGACAGACGAGGTAAGACAGCCTCTCCGATAATGAACATAGCTGTTGGGCATGACTGAATTAACATGTCAATTCATGACTGAATGTATTCTTGTTTTTCGTTCCAAGGTTTTCCATGATGTTGCCTACAAAGCGAAGGACCGCAATGATCTAATTGCTGGAATCGATGAGTTCCTGGACCAAGTTACTGTCCTGCCACCAGGGGAGTGGGATCCTTCTATACGAATAGAACCACCAAAAAATGTGCCGTCTCAGGTGAGTTGAAGCCTTTTCTTTAACAAGTCTGTCATCAGCAGACATACAAATCACAGCATTGTCTTTCATTCAAAAAAAAATGAAAGAAATAACAGATAAGTGTTCTTTGAATAACAGGAGAAGAGGAAGATTGCAGCACAGACCGGCATAGACCTAGGTGATGAAGAGGAGCACGAGGGACATGGTGGTCCGGAGCTGCAGCGGACAGGACGGTAGGTGAGGCGGGGCAGCCTGGTGCTCAGAGAGTGTGAGTGTATGTGGTCGTGGTTGTGTATTAAGAAATAACGATAGATTCAAAGTAACCAGGTTTTTCACCTATTTAAAAAAAAAAATGTCTACGGATCCTTGGACAGAGGACAGGATGCCATTGCATGCAGTTCATTTTAGGTGTGAACGAAAGTCATGCAATGGTTGCCATACGCTCTCAGAATAAAGGTTTGATTAGGGTACAGTTTTGTTCCATGGGGTACAAAATATCAAAATACACATAATGTACTTACAAAGGTACACATATGATCTCACATGGTACTGTCCGGTACCTTTAAGGGTATATGTGAAGACAATCTAGTATAATGGTACATTTGTGTACACAACATTTTGAATAAAAAAGGTATAATTATTGGAGGTGTGGCTTAGTGGGGGAGTGGCTTTCAGTTAGTTCTTTTTGCCACCCGTGAGGGGACAATTTGCCTATAGTCTGTTAATTCAAGTTTGAGCATGGCCTATAAGGGTACAATTATGTACCTATAACTAATAGTACAATTGATGTACCTTATAGTGCACAACTATAGTGACAAGCGTTTGTACCAATTTAAGTACAATTTGCAACCTCAGAGTGTAGCAACCTAATGATGGGTTCCCAAATGCCTGGTCTATATTCTTCCGCATGAGCTCATGCTAAGTCATCCTCATTACTCTTTCTACAGTATTTCATGCTCATTAAGTAGTGTGAGGAGTACATCAAGTTTTTTTTCAATTGTGTAAAAAGGCTCCAACTGCAAAATCCACACTTCACCACGAGACAGCAGATTACCTATGCGGTTGGATGTGGATTTGAAATGCAGGCAGTTGTTAGGAGGTTAGTTTCAATGTGAGCGTCACAAGAGATTAAATGAATGACCATTATATAAAATAAAAAAATTTGATCTGTGCTGGTATTAGATATACAGTAGGTGTTCTGTGTCTTAGTTGATAGAGCATGGAGCTTGCAAAACCAGGATGGTGAGTTTCGACTCCTGCTGGAGCCACCTAAACGTGTACGCACACAATAATATTAGTCATTTTGGATAAACGTGTCTGCTAAATGGCTTATGTTATCATTATGTTTACAGATTATTTGGTGGTCTCTTGATGGACATCAAACGTAAGGCGCCCCACTACCTGTCCGACTACACAGACGGTCTCAGCCTGCAGTGCTTGGCCTCCTTCCTCTTCCTGTACTGTGCTTGCATGTCACCTGTCATCACGTTCGGCGGTTTACTGGGAGAGGCAACAGAAGGACGCATAGTAAGACACCATGGGTTTCATCCCAAATGGCTCCCTCTATTCCTTACATAGTGTACTACTTTTGTGATCTGGTCAAATGTAATGCACTATATAGGGAATAGCATTCCATTTAGGATGCAACCCATCCCGATCAAGTACACAGTAATAGAATAATAAACGGCGTAGACATTTATTGAGAGATTTCTCTTGCTCATAAATGTTATCTACGCTGTAAAAACAATTCTGCTTGCTCAAACATTTAGAGGAAACCAATTACCTAAAAAAAAAAATCAGTTAAGATTAAATAGCTGAAGTGAGCAGTACTACCTCCATATAAGTAACACAAATGCATTTTTTGTTAATTGTTGTAAGGTATACTTAAATTCAACGCCCCCACATGGGCACATCAGTCCTGCAAGTAGGGTTGCAAAATTCCACAAGCTTTCCCAAGTATTTTTTCAGGTATCTTCCAACCAGGTGTTCTGGAAAACCCTGGGACATTTACCAGAATTTTGCAACCCTCACTGTAAATCGCATTCTGTTGGCTTGCAAAGTGATGTGTAATTCCTATTGGAACCTAGTCAGCATTAGGCTATCCAACAGTTTACATTTGTATTCACCCGTAACCAGCATTCAGAATGACTGCCAGGGTCAAGAACTGTGGTGGGGAAACTATCTAAAGCCATTTAAACTGGAACAACCATTTCAGTAACGGGATGTAAAAATTAAATGATCGGATAAGTTTCTAAAAAATATTTGTGTAGCTAAACATTTAAACAATCAATCACTCAAGGTACATGCAAGAATGCAGATGTTAAAAACAATTGCATAAAATCAACCTGCAAAAGAGCATGCTGGGATTTTTTACAAATTTGATATTATATGTTTTTTTTTAAATGTAGTTGGTGTGACTTCTCATTTAGATTTGAGTCAGTACCACATGAACATTTTAAGTAATACTGACTTCATTGAGTTTGAGTACAACTTACTAGAAGTATTTGCGTTAAAAATGCCTTGGGGTTTACAGTGCATGTTTCTTTGTGTCCCGCAGAGTGCAATTGAATCACTGTTTGGCGCCTCAATGACAGGAATAGCTTATTCCCTCTTTGCTGGCCAGCCACTCACCATATTGGGCAGCACAGGGCCTGTGCTGGTGTTTGAGAAGATATTGTACAAATTCTGCAAGTAAGTTTGTTGACAACAGTATAGTTGTATTATTATTTATAGTTATAATCATACTGTATATACAGTTTTATAAAGCTATGGGCCCACATGATTAATCATCTCTATGTATTGTCTATAGCACTCAGGCCATTTCTGTACTCACATCTCTGTGTTGTGGAAAATCCGATCCAAAGATTAAGGCAGAGATATAATATAATATCATATAATGATATCATAGAAACATTTTTAATACAAGGAGCTGGAGGGGAGCTCCACCTCTGATTTCACAGGGAAGAACTCAAATAATAAATGGTTACATGCCCCTTATATAGTGGGAGGTGATAATACAATCATATTGTTACCCAACACCTCTTTCAATACAAGCAACAGTTCTGGAACACAATGGCTTTGTGTTAGGGTGGAGACATACCAGGAGTCTGTGAAAGGCATGACATCACAGTCCAACACAGAACATATCCCGTGAGAAGTTACAACAGCTCACCCCAAATTCTGCCACCACATCTGATAATGTGCGATTTGATTGCATGATGATCATCCGTCCCTATAACAATAGTTAAGGTCACATACTGATGGAGGATGACCGGATGTCATATACAGTACTGCCACAGTACATTGATCATTTGTTTTAATGTTCTATACTGCTTTAAGTAGTATTAAAATAAATTGTGGTAATGACAACCTCAGATCCCATATCCTGCAGATAGATCAGAGAGGAGGTTAAAACCTCAGATGTTGTCAAAATAATTTACGAAATGTTAGTGCTGCAGTGTCAGTGATTTTTCTTCCGGTGCTGTGCATGCACTGTACTGTGAAGGATCTATGTATTTTTTAATTGAGCTGCCCTTTTTGGGACTTCCTGAATAAATAAGATTACATTTACAAATATAAAATAAAAGGGATGTTTTGCACTCTGTCCTCAGGGAGTATGGATTATCCTACCTCTCACTGAGAACCTGTATAGGGCTGTGGACAGCATTCCTCTGTCTGCTCCTGGTGGCCACAGATGCCAGCTCCCTGGTCTGTTACATCACACGATTCACAGAGGAGGCCTTCGCCTCGCTCATCTGCATCATCTTCATCTACGAGGCCTTGGAGAAGCTCATCCACCTGGGGGAACACTACCCCATCAACATGAACAACAACCTGGACAAACTCACACGATACTCGTAAGTGTACACTCACTCCATTGAATCAAATCAAATCAACATTTATTGATCGCATTTATTGATTGCGTACACAGATTTGCAGGTGTTATAGTAAACAACAGTATATAAACAGAATATTAGGTGACCAGCGTTCAATGACTCTCTATATACAGTACATGGCACATTAGTCTCAAACTGCAGGGCAGATTCCCAGGTGGCTAGGCATGGCCTGAAGGTAGAATCTGTTATTGTGGTTATTCAGTCTCTCTTTGATGCATCTGTACCATCTCTTTCTGCTAGAAGGTAGAGTGAACAGACCATCTCGGTTCGCTGAGGTCCTTGATCATCTTCTTGGCCTCTTAAACTGCATCTTAATCCAGAACTAGAGAATTTAGAGTTCAGAATGACAGCAACATCTTAACTTGTGTTTGAAAGAAGTCCTGCATAGCATTTGAGATGATCGTGATCGGTAAGGGATTTGATGGTGAAGTGTTCTGTTGTTTCCATAGGTGTTCATGTGTTGAACCTCCGGATCCCAGTAATGCCACCCTACGGTACTGGGAGCAGAACAACATTACTGCTTCGGAGATCTATTGGGAGGCACTTGAGGTCAAGGTAGTGTATGAGAGGGTGTGGCATAATTTGTTGATAGGATCAAGCAAAATTAGGAAGATGATGGATACTGTAAATAGAACCCATGGTTAGTCTTGTGGTTTTTCTAGGTTTTGTCACATGTTGAGGATAAACATTTTACTCTACACACAAAAGGAAATGTTGTATTGTATTTTTGATTAAGCAGCACACCCCCAGCATGATGGTAGAGACCAAAAAAGAGCACATTTAGTTTGTTCCACACAAAGTGGCAGGCTCTCTCAGATGGAGCTGGCCCAGTGCAGGGGATTAAGGACATGTGGGCTGGATTACTCTGGATTACCCCATGACAAATCATGAAAACACATTTTTAGTATTAATTTAACTTTTTTGTGAACAAGCATGCTCTTATCCCAGCAGGACCCTGGGGTCAATTCCATTTAAATGTAGGATGTTCCAATTCCAATTCCCTTAAATGCTCTGAGAATTTTTTTAAATTGTAATTTCAGTTAATTCAATACAAATTGTATTGGTCACATGCACATATTTATTTAGCAGATGTTATTGCGGATGTAGCAAAATGCTTGTGTTCCTAGCTCCAACAGTGCTCCCTGGTGCACAACTGAGCAAGAGGACAAGTACATTAGGGTGTCTAGTTTGAGAAACAGACGCCTCTCAAGTCCTCTACGGCAGCTTCATTAAATAGTACCTGCAAAACACCAGTCTCAACGTCAACAGTGAAGAGGCGACTCCTGGATGCTGGCCTTCTAGGCAGAGTTCCTCTGTCCAGTGTCTGTGTTCTTTTGCCCATCTTAATCTTTTCATTTTATTGGCCAGTCTGAGATGTGTCTTTTTCTTTGCAACTGCCTAGAAGGCCAGCATCCCGGAGTCGCCTCTTCACTGTTGACGTTGAGACTGGTGTTAATTTGCGGGTGCTATTTCATGATGCTGCCAGTTGAGGCATCTGTTTCTCAAACTAGACTCTCTAATGTACTTGTCCTCTTGCTCAGTTGTGCCCCAGGGCCTCCCACTCCTCTTTCTATTCTGGTTAGAGCCCGTTTGTGCTGTTCTGTGAAGGGGTAGTACACAGCGTTGTATGAGATCTTCAGTTTCTGGGCAATTTCTCGCATGGAATAGACTGATGAGTTTCAGAAGAAAGTTATTTGTTTCTAGCCATTTTGAGCCTGTAATCTAACCCACAAATGCTGATGCTCCAGATACTCTAAAGTCTAAAGGACAGTTTTATTGCTTCTTTAATTAGAACAACAGTTTTCAGCTGTGCTAACATAATTGCAAAAGGGTTTTCTAATGATCAATAAGCCTTTTAAAATTATAAACTTGGATTAGCTAACACAACGTGCCATTGGAACACAGGAGTGATGGTTGCTGATAATGGGACTATGTACGCTTATGTAGATATTCCATAAAAAATCTGCCGTTTCCAGCTACAATAGTCATTTACAACATTAACAATGTCTACACTGTATTTCTAATCAATTTCATGTTATTTTAATAACATGTTATTGTCGGAATGTCGGAGTGGCATTGACTAAAATACAGTAGAATAGAATACAGTATATACATATGAGATGGGTAAAGCAGTATGAAAACATTATTAAAGGGACGAGGGTTCCATTATTAAAGTGGCCAGTTATTCCATGTCCATGTACAGTTGAAGTCGGAAGTTTACATACACCTTAGCCAAATACATTTAAACTCAGTTTTTCACAATTCCTGTAATTTAATCCTAGGAAAAATTTTCCATGTTTTAGGTCAGTTAGGATAACCACTTTATTTTAAGAATGTGAAATTTCAGAATAATAGTAGAGAGAATGATTTATTTCAGCTTTTTTTTCTTTCATTACATTCCCAGTGGGTCAGAAGTTTACATACACTCAATTATTATTTGGTAGCATTGCCTTTAAATTGTTTAAATCGGGTCAAACATTTCGGGTAGCCTTCCACAAGCTTCCCACAATAAATTGAATTTTGGTCCATTCCTCCTGACAGCACTGGTGTAACTGAGTCAGGTTTGTAGGTCTCATTGCTCGCACACGCTTTTTCAGTTCTGCGCACAAATTTTCTATAGGATTGAGGTCAGGGCATTGTGATGGCCACTCCAATACCTTGACTTTGTTGTCCTTAAGCCATTTTGCCATTTGCAACAAAGATTTAACTTCCTGACTGATGTCTTGAGATGTGGCTTTAATATATCCACATAATTTTCCACCCTCATGATGCCATCTATTTTGTGAAGTGCACCAGTCCCTCTTGTAGCAAAGTACCCCCACAACATGATGCTGCCACCCCCGTGCTTCACGGTTGGGATGGTGTTCTTCGGCTTGCAAGCCTCCCCCTTTTTCCTCCAAACATAACAATGGTCTTTATGGCCAAAGAGTTCTATTTTTGTTTCATCAGACCAGAGGACATTTCTCCAAAAAGTACAATCTTTGTCCCCATGTGCAGTTGCAAACCGTAATCTGGCTTTTGAATGGTGGGTTTGGAGCAGTGGCTTCTTCCTTGCTGAGCGGCCTTTCAGGTTATGTCGATATAGGACTCGTTTTACTGTGGATATAGATACTTTTTCCTCCAGCATCTTCACAAGGTCCTTTGCTGTTGTTCTGGGATTGATTTACACATTTCGTAGCAAAGTACGTTCATCTCTAGGAGACAGAACGCATCTCCTTCCTGAGCGGTATGATGGCTGCTTGGTCCCATGGTGTTTATACTTGCGTACTATTGTTTGTACAGATGAATATGGTGCCTTCAGGCATTTGGAAATTGCTCCCAAAGATGAACCAGACTTGTGGAGGTCTACATTTATTTTTCTTCGGTCTTGGCTGATTTCTTTTGATTGTCCCATGATGTCAAGCAAAGAGGCACAGAGTTTGAAGGAAGGCCTTGAAATACATCCACAGGTACAGCTCCAATTGACTCAAATGATGTCAATTAGCCTATCAGAAGCTTCTAAAGCCATGACATAATTTTCTGGAGTTTTCCAAGCTGTTTAAAGGCACAGTCAACTTAGTGTACGTCAACTTCTGACCCACTGGAATTGTGATACAGTGAATTATAAGTGAAATAATCTGTATGTAAACAATTGTTGGAAAAATTACTTGTGTCATGCACAAAGTTGATGTCCTAAACAACTTGAAATTTGTTGAGTGTTTGAAAAACGAGTTTTAATGATTCCAACCTAAGTGTATGTAAACTTCCGACTTCAATTGTATATAGGGCAGCAGCCTCTAAGGTGCAGGGTTGAGTAGTCGGGTGGTAGCCGGCTAGTGATGGTTATTTACCAGTCTAAAGGCCTTGGAATAGAAGCTGTTTTTCACTCTCTCGGTCCCAGCTTTGATGCACCTGTAATGACCTCGCCTTCTGGATGATAGCGGGACGAACAGGCCATGGCTCGGGTGGTTGGTGTCCTTGATGATCTTTTTGGCCTTCCTGTGACAACTGGTGCTGTCGATGTCCCGGAGGGCAGGAAGTGTGCCCCCGGTGATTTTTTGAATATGTCCATAAACACTCCAACCAGCTGGTTTGCACATGCCTTGAGGACGTGGCTGGGGATGCCGTCTGGGCCGGGTTAACACGCTTAAATGTCTCTCACTTCGGCCACGGAGAACGAGAGCCCACAGTCCTTGGGAGCGATCTGCGTCGGTGACACTGTATTATCCTCAAAGCGGGCAAAGAAGGTGGTTAGCTTGTCTGGGAGCAAGACGTCGGTGTCCGCGACTTGGCTGGTTTTCCCTTTGTAATCCGTGATTGTCTGTAGACCCTTCCACATACGTCTCATGTCTGAGCTATTGAATTGCGACTCCACTTTGTCTCTGTACTGATGTTTTGCCTGTTTGATTGCCTAACGGAGGGAGTAACTACACTGTTTGTATTCAACCATATTCCCAGTCACCTTGCCATGATTAAATGCGATGGTTCACGCTTTCAGTTTTTCGCGGGAATGCTGCCATCTATCCACGGTTTCTGGTTTGGGTAGGTTTTAATAGTCACATTTGGAACAACATTCCCTATACACTCAGTCCCCTTGTCCGTGTAAATTGACTGATTTGAAATGGAATTGACCCCAACCCTGTAATACAGGATGTTTTGAATGACCACCTATTATTGCAGGACTGCATAAAGAGGCGAGGGGAGTTTGTGGGCACCGCCTGTGGCCCTCATGGACCCTACATTCCAGATGTTCTCTTCTGGTCTGTCGTTCTCTTCTTCTCCACTGTCTTCATGTCGGCTTTCCTCAAAGAGTTCAAGTTCAGCCGTTACTTCCCCACCAAGGTAAGGCAGCAGACCCAGTTCCTGCTGTAATCCCACTTGTATCTGTTATGTGTTTTTCGACTGCAGACAGGGTAGGGTTTCTGTCATGCTCCTGAGTTTCATGGTGCAGTGGAGCACTCTAGTGGTCATATTTGAGTACTGTCGGAGTTTCTAATGGAGACGTGTCTGCCTCCACCACTTCCTTTGGATTCTATTATGGTTTAAGGCAGCACTTTTTCTCCCGTTGTCTGAGCACAGAACCCACGTTTTTTCTTCAAGCCAAATGTGTGGCCCATGTGAGAATTGAATCAACAACCAAGGTGCTCTGTGTTTGATTTACCTGTGCAATCTGTGATTGACATAGTAGTTTGATGTTGAACAATAATATAGATTTTTCCCCCGTGCTAAAACCAGACAGTTGACATGCACCCCTCTCTTGCACAGTTGAGAGCCGTCATCAGTGATTTTGCTGTGTTCATCACCATCTTTACCATGGTCCTGGTGGACTATGTCTTAGGGGTCCCGTCTCCAAAACTAAAAGTCCCCAGTGTGTTTAAGGTGAGGTAGATAACAAGATATTACCATGTGATTCCACATTTTTAACTCAAGATACTCTACACTATGGACAGTCGCCATGCTATGTCGATGCAATATTTACCAAGAACTTAAATCTTTGCAGCCGACCAGAGATGACCGTGGTTGGTTGATCAGCCCGCTAGGCGGCAACCCTTGGTGGACCACCTTAGTGACAGTGATCCCTGCTCTGCTCTGCACCATCCTCATCTTCATGGACCAGCAGATCACCGCGGTCATCATCAACAGGAAGGAGCACAAACTAAAGGTACTGTAGACCAGTGCTTCCCAAAGTCGGCCCTTGCCCGAGCACCACACAGCTGATTCAAATAACCAAACTCATTATCAAGCTTTGATTATTTGAATCAGCTGTGTAGTGCTAGGGCCAAACACCAAAAGGTGCACCCCAGGACCGAGTTTGGGAAACCGTGCAGTAGGCTACTGGAATGGGGAGGCTCAGATCATCTGGGAGGCTTTGTATACCATAGCCTGACCGTTACCTGTTTGGTACTGGTTGTTGACATGGATTAAAGAAGCCCCCTTCAGAAGTATTTTTTTTTTAATCATCGCAGAGTAGTCAACATTTTGACAGTGGAGCACTTCTGTAAACATAATTTCTTGAAACATTCCATTTGAAAGTGTTGCCATTCCTAAGTATTGAGTAGTGCATTCTCAGTTGTGCTGTATTGTCTATCAATTCCCACAGAAAGGCTGTGGGTACCATCTGGATCTGTTTGTGGTGGGCATCATGCTGGGGGTGTGCTCCATCATGGGGCTGCCCTGGTTCGTGGCTGCCACCGTGCTCTCCATCTCCCATGTCAACAGTCTGAAGCTGGAGTCGGAGTGCTCGGCCCCCGGGGAACAGCCCAAATTCCTGGGCATCCGGGAGCAGCGCTTCACCGGCCTCATGATCTTCCTGCTCATGGGCTGCTCCGTCTTCATGACCTCTGTGCTCAAGGTCAGATAGCTTCTCTGAGCTCATATTGTTTTGGCCCTAGCCTCCGGGCTGTCCAAAGACTTTTCCTATCACAGTGTAATATACAGTGCATTCGGAAAGTATTCAGACTCCTTCACCTTTTCACATGTTGTTACGTTACAGACTTATTCTAAGATTGATTAAATCCTTTTCCCCCCTCATCAATCTATGGATGGGGAGCGTCGTTGCACAGCTATTTTCAGGTCTCTCCAGAGATTAGGTTTAAGTCCGGGCTCTGGCTGGGCCACTCAAGGACATTCAGAAACATGTCCTGAAGCCACTCCTGCATTGTCTTGGCTGTGTGCTTAGGGTCGTTGTCCTGTTGGAAGGTGAACCTTCGCCCCAGTCTGAGGTCCTAAGCACTCTTGAGAAGGTTTTCATCAAGGATCTCTCTGTACTTTGCTCCGTTCAGCTTTCTCTCGATCCTGACTAGTCTCCCAGTCCCTCCCTCTGAAAAAAAAAAAACATACCCACAGCATGATGCTGACACCACCATGCTTCACCGTAGGGATGGTGCCAGGTTTCCTCCGGACGTGACGCTTGGCATTCAGGCAAAAGAGTTCAATCTTGGTTTCATCAGACCAGAGAATCTTGTTTCTCATGGTCTGAGAGTCCTTTAGGTGCCTTTTGGCAAACTCCAAGCGGGCTGTCATGTGCCTTTTACTGAGGAGTGGCTTCCGTCTGGCCATTCTACCATAAAGGCCTGATTGGTGGAGTGCTGCAGAGATGGTTGTCCTTCTGGAAGGTTCTCCTATCTTCACAGAGGAACTCTGGAGCTCTGTCAGAGTGACCATTGGGTTCTTGGTCACATCCCTGACCAAGGCCTTTCTCCCCCGATTGCTCCGTTTGACCGGGTGCGAGCCCTAGGAAGAGTCTTGGTGGTTCCACTATTTTCTTGGGGACCTTCAATGCTGCAGAAATTTGTTGATACCTTTCCCCAGATTTGTGTCTCGACACAATCCCGTCTCTGAGCTCTACAGACAATTCCTTTGACCTCATGGCTTGGTTTTTGCTTTGACATGCACTGTCAACTGTGGGACCTTATGTAGACAGGTGTGTGCTTTTCCAAATCATGTCCAATCAATTGAATTTACCACAGGAGGACTCCAATCAAGTTGTGGAAACATCTCAAGGATGATCAATGGAAACAGGATGCACCTGAGCTCAATTTCATTTCTCATAGCAAAGGGTCTGAATACTTATGTAAATAAGGTATTTCTGTTTTTTATTTGTTATAATTTTCAAACATTTCTAAAAACCTCTTTTCACTTTGTCGTTATAGGGTATTGTGTGTAGATTGACGAGGAAAACAAAATGAATACATTTTAGAATACGTCTATAATGTATTAAAATGTGGAAAAAGTCAATGGGTCTGAATATTTTCCGAATGCAATATAAGTATCTCTGTCTTGCTTAAGTTGTATTTATTTTGCACCCAGAGTATAAGTCTGCAGTGCCTCAAAGTGAACAGATAATTTATACCATTATGTTTTATGTGGTTCAAGCACACGTTTTCGACTGTTTCCCGTCTTTACTGATGCTTGTATAACTGAATCATAATATGATTGCTCTCGTCCCTTCAGTATATTCCCATGCCTGTCTTGTATGGAGTATTCCTGTACATGGGAGCATCTTCGCTCAGAGGGATACAGGTAAGATGTCACGAAGCACACTCAGATAAAGTTAAAGTACACTCTCAGTCAAAATATGCTTGTAAGGCTAAGTTCTAACACACTTGGCTAACATCTAAAGCTAAGTTCAAAAAGACCATCTTGAGAAAATGCAGACTTATCACCACACAGTTGGCCTGAATTGAATGCTCCTGAGGTTATCATGTAAAGCCTTTGTTCTATTGCTCATCAGTTCTTTGACCGTCTGAAGCTGTTTGGAATGCCAGCCAAGCACCAGCCAGACTTCATCTACCTGAGATACGTTCCCCTGAGGAAGGTCCACCTCTTCACCATCATCCAGCTCAGCTGCCTGGTCATGCTCTGGGTCATCAAGACCTCCAATTATGCCATTGTCTTCCCCATGATGGTTAGCAAATTCCTTTCTCCTAGCTTTCTCCCTGGGTCATAGGTTACATGTGGATTTATTTGGCCACATTGTAGTTTAACACAATTAGCACCACTATGAGATGTACAGTATAGCCACTGACTTAAGTTTTACATTAGAATGCGTCCACACCAGAAACAGGAGATAGGCTCCTGCCCTATGGGCCGTTCTTGCTGGGACAAAGATTATTTAGTAGGTAATTTTGTCTGAGTGTCATAGGTTGCACCTCCGTCACTCGGTCACGTCATGCCATTGTTTTTGAACGTTCTCAAGCCATCTATCAGCCCTCTAGTGGTGATAAACTCAGCCATTCTGGACGGAGAATAACTACTGTTTCGTCGAAATTACACTATAGTGCATGGAAATAGAATGACATTGATAAAGTAGAGACATATTTTGTAGGAAACAACTTTGCCAGCATTATCATGTTGTCAAATTATTTTAGACAGATGGCAGTGTTGTCATTAGCTAGCAAAGTTCGTCATGAATAGCTAGCAATTAAACGTTAGCTAGCTAAAATCCGGTGCCCCCCCCCCTCAATTTTAGCTAGCTAGCTAATGTTATACGGCATCTAAAGTAAATTTGGTGACATCAAAATGATGACAAAAGGTTTTCCTACTAATTATTTTCTCCTTTTGAATGTCATTCTATTTCCAAGCCACCGTAATGCACTTTTGATTAAATGTTCATCAGCGCTCCTTGATGATGCATTATGTAGATGCATTAAGTAGAATGCTCAGTTAGGCATCCGTCCAAAACGAACGTTCAAAACTATATTTTGACGAAACATGCAATCCGTGAATAGTAAGTTAAGTAGTAAGTGTGTTTGTGTTCTTTGCAGGTGTTGGCTCTGGTGTTTATTAGGAAGCTGATGGATTGCTTCTTCACCAAGAGAGAGATGAGCTGGCTGGATGATCTCATGCCAGAGAGTAAGAAGAAGAAATTGGAGGAAGCCGAAGAAGAGGTATGAAAATAGCATCTACATAAGAAAGCTAGAGTTTGAGACTATAAGGTTCTATCTGCAAAAATATGATTCTGAGATAATTGGCTTTAAAGTTCCAGACTCTCATTAGTTTGAATGGTGCCAGTGATTTTTATATTGTATTCTTTTGAAGTAACAACATGAATTTAGTTATTTAGAGTATCAAATCAAATGTATTTATAAAGCCCGTTTTACATCAGTCGATGTCACAAAGTGCTATACAGAAATCCAGCCTAAAATACCAAACAGCAAGCAATGCAGATGTAGAAGCACGGTGGCTAGGAAAAACTCCCTAGAAAAGGCAGGAATCTAGGAAGAAACCTAGAGAGGAACCAGGCTATGAGGAGTGGCCAGCCCTCATCTGGCTGTGCCGGGTGGAGATTATAACAGTACATGGCCAAGATGTTAAAATGTTCATAGATGAACAGCAGGGTCAAATAATAATAATCACAGTGGTTGTAGAAGGTGTAACAGGTCAGCAACTCAGGAGTAAATGTCAGGTGGCTTTTCATAGCCGATCATTCAGAGTTAGAGTTAGGTGTGGTAGGACGAGAGGGTCGAAAACAGCAGGTCCGGGACAAGGTTGCACGTCCGGTGAACAGGTCAGGGTTCTGTAGCCGCAGGCAGAACATTTAAAACTGGAGCAGAAGCACAACCAGGTGGACTGGGAACAGCAAGTAGTCATCAGGCCAGGTAGTCCTGAGACATGGTCCTAGGGCTCAGGTCCTCCGAGGGAAGAGAGAGAGAGAGAATTAGAGGGAGCATACTTAAATTCACACAGGACACCGGATAAGACAGGAGAAATACTCCAGATATAACAGACTGACCCTACCCCCTGACACATAAGCTATTGCAGTATAAATACTGGAGGCTAAGACAGGAGGGGTCGGGAGACACTGTGGCCCCGTCCGACTATACCCCCGGACAGGGCCAACCAGGCAGGATATAACCCCACCCACTTTGCCAAAGCACAGCCCCCACACCACTAGAGGAATATCTTCAACCACCAACTTACTACCCTGAGATAAGGCCAGCAAGGCCTTAGAGAACATTGAACAGAACAAGGCTATGTCAATAACTCAAAATAATGTTCATTTTTACTGTAGATATGTAACTTTTATTGTAATGATTTATCTCTGCATGTGTTTTAACCAATTAATTATATATAGTACTATCACTATAGTTTAACAACTTCCTGTTGATTATCATATTCTTCAGGAGGAGGAGCAAAGCATGTTGGGAGAGGAAGAGGGAGTAGTGCAATTACCATTAGAAGGATATCAAAAGTAAGTCAGGCCGTTATGATGACATTATATCTCCCTTTTTAAACTGTAAAAAGACTTCAAGCTTCATTGGTAGTAAAATAGTTGACTGTTTGTTGTGTATTATAATGCATGATTATGTCTTGTTTTTTAGGAGTGAATCCGTACTCAACATCACAGATGAAATGTCCAAAGGCTCTTTTGGAAACACGTGGAATGTCAACTCCGACAACTCAAAATGGTATTGCATTGCCTCAAGCATGTTTCCCCAAAATCAGCACATTGGGGTTTTCCATTTAAAACGTATCTTTGTTTCTCTTCTGTCAGTTTGTATAAAAAATGTGTCTTAATTTAAGATATGTGCCTGCAACTCAAACTTTCTTGCACATTTCCCCATGGCATCAATCCTTGTGAAAATATGGAGTTTGTTGAGAATATCTCAAGTTAGGATACCTCCTATACTGAATAGATACCGTGTCATAACCATTATATTGGAAACAGATGACAATGTACCATTGAATTCATAAAATGCCTCTTATTGACCCAAGTTCTATGCTCCGAGAATTTTCAGGATATCGATATGTCATGGCTATTGTATATGAACGAAATTGCAGATTCACCGTTCGGTTGAAACTAGATGCTACTTATTCACTGTAGAAAGGAGTTGTCTCTCCACTTTAGAACTGATGACTTTTCTTGACTGTATTTTCCCATTCCATCTCTGTCATAAACTCTCTTGTGTCCACTAAGATGCTGAACCCCTCAAAGGTAAGAGTCTGATCCCCGTGCCCGTTTGAGCTTCCTTACTCCATTTGGTGACCATCACTTTTTGGAATAAAAATAATTATGTTTATCTTTGCATGATATGAGGCAGGATTGTACAATGTCTTATTCCTCAATTTACCATCAGGTTGAAATTAGATGCTGCTTATTTTTCATCTTTCAAATTGTCATGTTATGCATTTTCGAGTTCATGAACACTGGGAGAGCACATGCTCTTTGAAACTCTTTGATGACTGCCAATGTTAGGCAAAGGTAAATATTATGGATGCTAAATCCGTTACCTGTTCACTGCTTGGAATATAAACCCAGCGTATTACAGGCAGTGACAGATGAATGTGCTCAGTCTAAAGTGACATGACTGAGAAAGCAAGGATGTAAAGTGCATGTAGGAAAGTGCATCTCTGACAACATGATGCTGCTGTGCCAATCAGGCTCTGCTAGCATGACAGTCATCCCTCTACCCAATCTACTATGCCTCAGCCAATGGCCGTGACGGGCAGTTCGGCAAGGAGCACTACAGCGTACTAGCTGCAGGCTCCCATTACGCAACAGCTGGAGAGTGTAATTATATTAGTACATCTCTCTTGTGAAAACTGCTCTTTCATGAACATTGTCTGAGATTCTGATCCCATTATACTTCTCAGCTGCCTGAACATACAGTGCAACTCTGTATGGGATGGGATTACCATGCGATTTACTAAAGCACATCAATATGGTGTTAATGTTCACGTTAGAGCCCCTCCCTACTAAAACATCAGTTGATGATACATTTGGGGACACAGATTAAGTCTAATCCTTGACAAAAAAATGATTCATAATGGAGAATCTCCATTGTTGGAGCCGGACAGCTGATATAAGCTACGTTCTGAAATTGCATACTTGAAAGCACTAACAGCCAGTGTTGATACCCACAGCTTATCCAAGAACAGTGGATGGAAACAAAAGAAGAGGAGAAATATGCAGAAGGCCTGCTTCGCAAGGGAGACAAGTCTATGACGTTTCCCCCTCCACTGCGTTGAAAACAAATCAAAATTGTGTGCCACAGTTTACCATTCCTTTACATTTGTCTTGTAAATCTTTGTGTGTTCAAAAGCGTTAGTGTTTATAGTTTATGTGTCGGAAGCTGCTTCTTTGTTTTGATTTGTTTTTGTGTTTTTAAATGTCAAGTAATACCCGCGTGATATAGGAGAGGTAAGTTTGACTGTATGTGAAAGCAACGGAATGTTACTTGTCGAGGATATATCTGTCACATTGAGAAACTGTTTTCAGCTTGTGTTTGTTTTTTAATTTATTGAATGTATTTTGTATGTTTTTGTATTTTTTTCAATATCATAATATGACAGTTGTTTTGAAATTGCTAAATTATCCAACCAGATAAACAATCGATTAAAAAAGTGTGTACAATACTGCAGTTAAAGACTATGTACTGTGCATCAGTATATACAATTGACGAGTTCATATATCTACAAAATAGGCAAAGTGAAAATGTACTGTATGCATGCAACTTTAATTAATCCACTTTTATGAAATATACAGCATCTGATGAACCTTTTACTGCAGTGGGCTAAATCAGGGTCACTTGGAGTGTTTCTTGGTCGTCTTAAACAAATCTACTTTGAAACAAAAGTATACACCTCACACAGATGGTTATGGGTTTAAACATTTTTTATTACCTTTTAAGTTTGCATCCCGGCGTAAAAAACAAACATTTCGCCCATGGGGCCACTAGGTCGTTTGACTGCAGGAATTGGCTACTTTCATTGGCAAATACAAATCTACAGTATCTGTGTTAAAACATCCAATGTATTGCATTATGAGTTTAGCTATTTGCAATAGTCTTTAAGTTTAGAATATTTTCCAATTGTTTTACTACCAGTAAAGAGATTAGCTGAAAATAGCATTTCTATATTATTTATTGTTGGCAATTTATTCTTGTACAAAGAGCAAACATTGCATTGAGCATTTGATTAGTAAAACGCCTGACTTACGTTGTAGAATACTGTTATGCATATCAATAGATAGTATTGAAACAATGTTCAAGAAGAAAATATAATCCTGCCATTTATTTTAAATCATAAATATTTGTTGCCAAAGTTGAAATAGTTGCAGTTATTGCAGTATATCAATATTTTCAAGCTGCAAAGTTAATGCTTGTTTGTTCTTTTTTTATTTGAGTTGTTTGTCATGGGGGCAGTGTGTGTGCCCAGGAATGATTGTCCACTCAGTAACTAAATATGAAGCTTAACTGATACTTGAAGGCGTCTGCTAAAGGGCAACATACATGGCTATAGAAACAAATGCAATAGCACTTTTTCTAGAAGGGGAACATTTATAGGAGCTATATTTATTGTTATAAAGATTATTAAACTATATTTCCTTTGTAAAATACCAACAACGAATTTGTTCACATCTAATTTTCTAAGCCTATTTATCCATAACACCTTTTGCTTCATTTTAAATGATCAGTGTCTGCACAATATTTTGAAATCTCTTGTTGAACATTTCTACTCTGCTACTACTACTCGTGTTACTAATTGTACTTAGCTCTGAATAAATGTGTTTGAAAAGTCACTCAATCAGTTTTGTTTGTGAAAGAAATCCGTGAAGCAGTGTAAGGAAACATGGCACTGCAAAACAATATTAAGTTTACTTTCTGCTATTGTTACTGGTCTTTAGAGCTGAAGTATGACTGTTTATTATGTATCTTGTGTACAGTTGAAGTCTGAAGTTTACATGCACCTTAGCCAAATACATTTCAACTCAGTTTTTCACAATTCCTGACATTTAATCCTAGTAAAAATTCTCTGTCTTAGGTCAGTTAGGATCACCACTTTATTTTAAGAATGTGAAATTTCAGAATAATAGTAGAGAGAATGATTTATTTCAGCTTTTATTTCTTTCATCACATTCCCAGTGGGTCAGAAGTTTACATACACTCAATTAGTATTTGGTAGCATTGCCTTTAAATTGTTTAACTTGGGTCAAACGTTTCAGGTAGCCTTCCACAAGCTTCCCACAATAAGTTGGGTGAATTCTGGCCCATTCCTCCTGACAGAGCTGGTGTAACTGAGTCAGCTTTGTAGGCCTCATTGCTCGCACACGCATTGCTCGCACAGTTTTTCCCACACATTTTCTATAGGATTGAGGTCAGGGCTTTGTGATGGCCACTCCAATACCTTGACTTTGTTGTTCTTAAGCCATTTTGCCACAACTTTGGAAGTATGATTGGGGTCATTGTCCATTTGGAAGACCCATTTGCGACCAAGCTTTAACTGATGTCTTGAGATGTTGCGTCAATATATCCATATAATTTTACTTCCTTATGATGACATTTATTTTGTGAAGTGCACCAGTTCCTCTTGTAGCAAAGCACCCCTACAACATGATGCTGCACGGTTGGGATGGTGTTCTTCGGCTTGCAAGCCTCCCCCTTTTTCCTCCAAACATAACGATGATCTTTATGGCCAAAGAGTTCTATTTTTGTTTCATCAGACCAGAGGACATTTCTCTAAAAAGTACAATCTTTGTCCCCATGTGCAGTTGCAAACTGTAGTCTGGCTTTTTAATGGAGGGTTTAGAGCAGTGGCTTCTTCCTTGCTGAGCGGCCTTTCAGGTTAGGTCGATATAGAACTCTTTTTACTGTGGATATACTGTAGATAATTTTGTACCTTTTTCCTCCAGCATCTTCACAAGGTCCTTTGCTGTTGTTCTGGGATTGATTTGCGCTTTTCGCACCAAAGTACGTTCATCTCTAGTACACAGAACGCATCTCCTTCCTGAGTGGTATGATGGCTGCGTTGTCCCGTGGTGTTTATACTTGAGTGCTATTGTTTTTACAGATGAACGTGGTACCTTCAGGCATTTGGAAATTGCTCTCAAGGATTAACCAGACTTGTAGAGGTCTACAATTTTTTTCTGAGGTCTTGGCTGATTTCTTTTGATTTTCCCATGATGTCAAGCAAAGAGGCACTGAGTTTGAAGGAAGGCCTTGAAATACATCCACAGGTATACCTCCAATTGACAAAAATTATGTCAATTAGCCTATCAGAAGCTTCTAAAGCCATGACAGAATTTTCTGGAATTTTCCAAGCTGTTTAAAGGCACAGTCAACTTAGTGTATGTATATTTCTGACCCACTGGAATTGTGATACAGTGAATTTTAAGTGGAATAATCTGTCAGTAAACAATTGTTGGAAAAATTACTTGTGTCATGCGCAAAGTAGAAAAACTAGAGTTCGTTAACAAGATATTTGTGGAGTGGTTGAAAAACGAGTTTTAATGACTCCAACCTAAGTGTATGTAAACTTCTGACTTCAACTGTATGTACATTTACTATGAAAGTATAAAACTCAAACTTAATACATTTATTTGAACATGTTTCTTTTCCCCATCAATATTACTGCTGTTTGGAATGTCTGATTTGGAGTAAGTCAACTAGTGATCTGAAGTGGCCTTGACACCTAAAACAAATGCCCAAAATAGAACCCTAATTCTAAATTTGTAAGAGTTTTTAGATTTACTCTGTATGCTTTGATCTAGGAGAAAGCCAAGGAGTATGCAATTTCCAGTGAATAAAGGCAGGGAGGGTCAACTTTCAGTTCAAGTTGACCAGTCAACCTTATACACTAGGGCAGCGTTTAGACAGGCAGTCCAATTCAGAATAATTTTTTCACTAATTGTTTTTTTGACCAATCAGATCAGCTCTGAAAAAAATTGGATGTGATTTGTCAAAGGTCAGGTCACATTACACTGTGGGTGAAAGTGTTTGACAGAAATCCCCTCAACTGAATTGAGTCTTCCACTTCACTCACAGCCACATCTGCCTTGTTGAGCATAAGGTTGGATAAAGAGGAAGTACAATTGCTGAAGTCATTCATTGCAGGACCTCAATTTGCCTGGAGGTAATACGTTGGATTATACACTGTGACTTCACTTGAACATATTGTACAAAACAATGACAGCTTCATCCACAGAAGTGAATTACATATAATTTTTTATTCAACAACAAAAGAGACCCAAATTCTATTACGACAAATGCCCAGTATGACCCTTAGAGATTTGGAATATAAATAGAATTGTGTGGGCAGGTGTTTTTTTTCTAAATCAACAGATGGTTTTCAATTCACTAGCTGACAGCTTAGAGAGGTATCACATCCCAAAGCATGACATATATCTGGCACATGTGACTAGTTTATTTCCATGCCAGTAACACCTAGGAAGTGCTCCCTGATCACTGATCCCTGCCAGGCTGTTGATTCACATCACGTCATTCCATTACTTGATTGAAATCCCTGGGTGTGTTTTCCCCTTGGTGATATGGCTGTCCTCAAGGCTGATTGATTTGGGTTCCACCTCCGTGATCACAGGTTCTCTACTCGAACATGATCTTGAATTGTTACTCATCGATTGACACAGGTTCTATATTTATATATAATACAATGACATGTATTATAAAAGTAAGGATTATATTTGAACTGAATATAGTATTTCCACAATATTTGTGTTTCTGGGTTCATATGATAAGGCATCTCTCTGGTTAGTGTTTAGATACACTACATGGCCAAAATTATGTGGACACTCATTCCAAAATCATGGGCATTATATGGAGTTGGTCTGCCCTTTGCTGTTATAACAGCCTCCACTCATCTGGGAAGGCTTTCCACTAGATATTGGAACATTGCTGCGCGGACTTGCTTCCATTCAGCCACAAGAGCATTAGTGAGGTCGGGCACTGATGTTGGGCGATTAGCCCTGGTTCGAAGTCGGCGTTCTAATTCATCCCAAAGGTGTTCAATGGGGTTGAGGCCAGGGCTTTGTGCAGGCCACCACTCCAGCTGACACTTGGCATTGAGCATGGTGATCTTAGGCTTGTGTGCGGCTGCTCGTCCATAGAAACCCATTTCCCGGTGTTCCCGCTCTGTGAGCTTGTGTGGCCTACCACTTCACGGCTGAGCCGTTGCTCCTAGACGTTTCCACTTCACAATAACAGCACTTACAGTTTACCGGGGCAGCACTAGCAGGGCAGAAGGTTGATGAAACTGACTTACTGGAAACGTGGCATCCTATGGCAGTGCCACGTTGAAAGTAACGGAGCACTGAGATTGTATGGGTGTTTGCTCGATTTTATACACCTGTCAGTAACGGGAAATAGCCAAATCCACTCAATTTGAAGGGGCGTCCACATACTTTTGAGTGTATCTTTGGATATTTGAATACATTTTGTATGGCAAGAATAATGGTTTATTAAAATTTTTCTCCAACAAAATTAGCAAGCTACAGGCTACAGATTTTGGTCCAGTTTTACCAACATTTTTAACCTGTTATTTTTAGAAGGAGAGTGTTTTTTTTTATCAAACTTTTTAATTAGGCTATTGTTTAACCATTCGATCTTGTTCCCCTCCTAACACTGAAAATATTGCCCTTGAAGTAGAAAGTGAAGCATTTAGTTAATACAGTATGTCACCATTTTATGTTAACAAACAAAAAGCAATTGACAAGCAACACAATTTCTTGTCGGAGGATTTATTAGCATGGCCAGAAGAAGGAGGAAACAGGTTATTAAACAGGAAATTGAACAGGGGGGTCATTCTGGATGAGTTGCATTCTCTCTTGACTGGGGGCTCATAAGACATAAGACACTGGGACTCTGTGACTGATTAGTAAGACACTGGGACTCTGTGACTGATTAATAAGACACTGGGACTCTGTGGCTGATTAATAAGACACTGGGACTCTGTGACTGATTAATAAGACACTGGGACTCTGTGACTGATTAATAAGACACTGGGACTCTGTGACTGATTAATAAGACACTGGGACTCTGTGACTGATCAATAAGACACTGGGACTCTGTGACTGATTAATAAGACACTGGGACTCTGTGACTGATTAATAAGACACTGGGACTCTGTGGCTGAGTAGAGGAGCCCTATTCTCGTCTGCCTCGGCCATTCTTCAGCCAGGACACAAACTCCTTGGCTGCTTGGTCCTGCAGGTAGGAGCTCATGTCGCTGGTGTAGGTACCCTCTGCATGTCGTTTGATGGGACCCCTGAAAAAAATATGGAGAGATTTTATAGTGTTGATAGTAACTATATAAAAATAATAATATATGAGAAATAAGCAGTTGTTAAACACATTGGTTCACTGTGCATTATTAAGCTGCTATAGTAAGACTTCTCTGAGCTGTAACTGAAAACCATGTAAAACCATGTAAAACCATGTAAAACCATGTAAAACACCAACATGTAGTAAATAGCTACAGTATGTCATAAACATTTTGGCCATTTTTGTCTTTGTTTATAGCTCATTATAGCTCATTCATCCTATCGCTTAAGTACTGCATTCATACAGTTTCAGGTTAAGCTGGAACATATTGGAAGATGATCTACTGCTTTTTGAAATGGAATGAGGAAAACAGACACACACAGTAGGAGAAAAAGAAAGAAACACTCACCCACTTCTCTTCGAGTTCATTAGCCACTGGACAAAGTCTTGCACTCGTCTCGACTGGAGATATTTACTGTAGTCGTTAGAGAATGTTCCCTCTGAATGTCTCTTCGTGTTCGAAAGCTCCCTTGGCTCGCTGAACATAGAGTCCTCTGTCAATAGGCTGCAGAAACAGACAAGTCAGTAGTTACAGGATGCTGAGAGAGAGAGAGAGAGAGAGAGAGAGAAAGAGAGAGACTAAACCTGATTGGTGCAGAGTTCAAAAGTTTCTCAGAGTTTGAGGCTCCTACCTGGAGTTGTCCTCTGTGTCCTCCTGCGGGATTTGCAAGCTGCTCTGAGCAATGATCAAGAGCAGAAGTCCAGCGAAAGAGTGGGTGCCTTTCATCTTTTGACCTCCTAGATATTAGCAGTGGAAATAGGAAATTGCTAAAAACAAATTCAGAGAAACTTCCTGATGTGAAGTATCAGCGGTTGAAAATGAGTTGTAGGGGTTTGGTGCTGCTCACCTGTGTTCCCTCTGTTGAGCGTCGTTGAGAAAGGGGGAGTCTGTGCCTGGCTGCCTGCTGTGCGTAGGTAGATCTCTGCTGGTTTTTTCTTTCTTTGGCTCCCTGGAGCTGCTTCTTGGCCCCTTCTTGGTCTGGCCAGCCTTTATATAGTTGAGCTGGGTGACTGTCTGCTCAGGTGGCACCCTCCTCACAGACGCACAGGCACATTCGTTACTCTCAATCCATTAGTCAGAACTCGACTCAATGCACTAGATACATTTGCAGTCCATCTTTGTTTAAATGTGGAACTGTCCAGAGGTAAAAGCTGTCACTTAGGTGTCGAAATCAAACATGATTTCATCCTGTCCAACAAATCCAAATACTTATATAACAGTCTACCATCTGTTTTCAGATAGCCTGGTTTGCACTGCAGGTTCAGTGTTTGTGGAACGTAAGAACATGGAGTTAAACAAACATTGAAACACCTCCTTTCAGCATTTCATCCCTGAGTGGAATTTAGAGACTGATCAGATATTTAGGTGATCAAGGAACGAACACAATGTAATTCAGTATTATATTAATTTGTTTATTTGTTCAATACTAATGTGATCACATGCAAAACACACAGTCTGTATCAATAATGTGTCCAGACTGAAGAATCATATACCATGTGAACTTGGTATATACTCATATACACTACATGGCCAAAAGTATGTGGACACCCATTAAAATCAGTGGATCAGCTATTTCAGCTCCACCCGTTGCTGACAGGTCTATAAAATCGAGCACACAGCCATGACATTTCCATAGACAAATGTTGGCAGTAGAATGGCCCGTACTGAAGAGCTCAGTGACTTTAATGTGTTACCATCATAGGATGATACCTTTCCAATAAGTCAGTTCGTCAAATTTCAGCACTGCTAGAGCTGCCCCGGCCAAATGTAATGTTGTTATTGTAAAGTGCAGAGCAACAACAGCTCAGCCGCAAAGTGGTAGGCCAAGCAAGCTCACAGAACGGGAAGCAATGTCAGCACATTAACTCGTCTTCGGGAGCTTCATGAAATGGGTTTCCATGGCCGAGCTGCAACACACAGCCTAAAATCACTGTGCGCAATGGAAAATGCATTCTCTGGAGTGATGATTCACACTTCACCATCTGGCGAATCTGGGTTTGGCAGATGCCAGGAGACCACTACCTGCCCCAATACATAGTGCCTACTGTAAAGTTTGGTGGTGGAGGAATAATTGTCTGTTTTTCATGGTTTGGGTAATTCCTTCCTTAGTTTCAGTGAAGGAAAATCTTAACGCTACAGCATACAATGACATTCTAGACGATTCTGTGCTTCCAATTTTTGCCAACAGTTTGGGGAAGACCCTTTCCTGTTTCAGCAGGACAATAACCCTGTGCACTAAGCGAGGTCCATATAGAAATGGTTTGTTGAGATCGGTGTGGAAGAATGTGTCTGACCTGCAAAGATCCCTGACCTCAACCCCATTGAACACTTTTGGGATGAATAGGAACGCCGACTACGAGCCAGGCCTAATCACCCAACATCAGTGCCCGACCTCACTAATGCTCTTGTGGCTGAATGGAAGCAAGTCCCTGCAGCAATGTTCTAACATCTAGTGGAAAGCCTTCCCAGAAGCCTTCCCATATTAATGCCCATGATTTTGGAATGAGATGTTTGACGAGCAGGCGTCCACGTACTTTTGGCAATATAGCGTACCACGTGAACAATCATATAAAGTGTCTTCAGAAAGTGTTCACACCACTTGACCTTTTCCACAAAATGAGGAATTAAAATTGATTTAATTGTCATTTTTTGTCAATTTGAAGAAAAATGCTAACATTTGTAAAGTCATGAAAAATAAAACACTAATGTATCTTGACTAGACAAGTATTCAACCCCCTGAGTCAATGCATGTTAAAATCACCTTTGTTAGTGATTACAGCTGTCAGTCTTTCTGGGTAAGTCTCTAAGAGCTTTCCACACCTGGATTGTGCAACATTTGCCCGTTATTCTTTTCAACATTCTCCAAGCTCTGTCTAATTGTTTGTTGATAGACAGCTATTTTCAAGACTTACCATAGATTTTCAAGTCAATTTAAGTCCGAACTGTAACTAGGCCACTCAGAAACAGTCACTGTCTTCTTGGTAAGCAACTCCAAGGTATATTTGGCCTTGTGTTTTAGGATATTGTTCTGCTGAAAGGTGAATTCATCTCCCAGTGTGGTGGAAAGCAGACTGAACCAGGTTTTCCTCTAGGATTTTGCCTGTGCTTAGCTCCATTCCATTTATTTTTTATCCTGAAAAACTCCTCAGTCCTTAACGATTACAAGCATACCCATAACATGATGCAGCCACCACTATGCTTGAAAATATGGAGAGTGGTACTCAGTAATGTGTTGTTTTGTATTTGCCCCAAATATAACACTTTGTATTCAGGACAAAAAGATAATTGCTTTGCAAATGTATTAAAAATATAAAAACTGATATGTCACATGTACATACAGTTGAAGTTGGAAGTTTACATACACTTAGGTTGGAGTCATTAAAACATGTTTTTCAACCAATCCACACATTTCTCATTAACAAACTATAGTTTTGGCAAGTCGTTTAGGACATCTACTTTGTGCATGACACAAGTCATTTTTCCAACAATTGTTAACAGACAGATTATTTAACTTAACTGTATCACAATTCCAGTGGGTCACAAGTTTACATAGTTGACTGTGCCTTTAAACAGCTTGGAAAATTTCAGAAAATTATGTCATGGCTTTAGAAGCTTCTGATAGGCTAATTGACATCATTTGAGTCAATTGGAGGTGGACCTGTGGATGTATTTCAAAGCCCATCAATCCCAGAACAACAGCAAAGGACCTTGTGAAGATGCTGGAGGAAACAGGTAGAAACGTATCTTTATCCACAGTAAAACAAGTCCTATATCGACCTAACCTGAAAGGCCGCTCAGCAAGGAAGAAGCCACTGCTCCAAAACCGTCTTAAAAAATCCAGACCACGGTTTGCAACTGCACATGGGGACAAAGATGGTACTTTTTGGAGAAATGTCCTCTGGTTTGATGAAACAAAAATATAACTGTTTGGCAACATCATGTTGTGGGGGTGTTTTGCTGCAGGAGGGACTGGTGCACTTCACAAAATAGATGGCATCATAAGGTAGTAAAATTATATGGATATATTGATGCAACATCCCAAGACATCAGTCAGGAAGTTAAAGCTTGGTCACAAATGGGTCTTCCAAATGGACAATAACCCCAAGTATACTTCCAAAGTTGTGGCAAAATGGCTTAAGGACAACGAAGTCAAGGTATTGGAGTGGCCATCACAAAGCCCTGACCTCAATCCTATAGAACATTTGTGAGCAGAACTGAAAAAGCGTGTGCGAGCAAGGAGGCCTACAAACCTGACTCAGTTACACCAGCTCTGTCAGCAGGAATGGGCCGAAATTCACCCAACTTATTGTGGGAAGCTTGTAGAAGGCTTCCCGAAACGTTTGACCCAAGTTAAACACTTTAAAGGCAATGCTACCAAATACTAATTGAGTGTATGTAAACTTCTGACTCACTGAGAATGTGATGAAATAAATAAAAGCTGAAATAAATCATTCTCTCTACTATTATTCTGACATTTCACATTCTTAAAATAAAGTGGTGATCCTAACTGACCTAAAACAGGGAATTTTTACTAGGATTAAATGTTGAAAAAAGTCAAGGGGTCTGAATACTTTCCGAAGGAACTGTATATGTGTTTTTTTTGCTGAACAGGTGGGGCTCAAAACAGGTGGAGCTCTGCCCCACCTAACCTGAATGACGGGTCGCCACTGCTGGTGAACCATTCTTGATACAGGGGAAACTGTTGAGCGTGAAAAACCCAGCAGCGATGCAGTTCTAGACACAAACAGGTGCGCCCAGCATCTACTATCATAAACCACTCAAAGGCACTTCCATTTTTTGTCTTGTCCATTCATCCTCTGAATGGCACACATACGCAATCGATGCCTCAATTGTCTCAAGGCTTAAAAATCCTTCTTTAACCCGTCTCCTCCCCTTCATCTACACTGACTGAAGTGAATGTAACACGTGACATCAATAAGGGATCATAGCGTTCACCTGGATTCACTTTCTCCTGGATTCACCTGGTCAGTCTATGTCAATGAAAGAGCAGGTGTTCTTAATGTTTTGTACACTCAGTGTAGTTCATATCATAGATACAGTTAGGTCATATTCAAACCACTCAGTGAAGGGTATGCAAAATGTCTTATAAACTGTCAAATGTGTGTAATGAAAGTTGTAACATATAGTTTGTATGTAACATACAGTAGTAACTCCCCAAAATAGTATTACACATACTATAGTTAGCCATATGACTATCAAACATAGGCATACTGTAGATCAGAACCAATGAAGAATATTTGACACTCCTCACGCGGACTCCAAGTGCAACTCATCATCCCCACCACATTCCTCAGGTTGTCCTCCCCAAACCAATATTTACCATTGCCTCAAAGTCAACATGCTGGTCAACCAGGGCTTTGGAGATCTGTTCAGATTGCTGGAAGAGAACATTGTCTACAAGAAAAACAAACAGTTTGTAATACCTTATTGAACAAGGAAATATTTGCATCAGTCAAATACCTTAGCCATCCCGGATCCGGGATCGTGAATACAGACTCAAGCTCATTACCATAACGCAACGTTAACTATTCATGAAAATCGCAAATGAAATGAAATAAATATGCTAGCTCTCAAGCTTAGCCTTTTGTTAACACTGTCATCTCAGATTTTCAAAATATGCTTCTCAACCATAGGAAAACAATCATTTGTGTAACAGTAGCTAGCTAGCGTAGCATTTAACGTTAGCATTAGCATTAGCATTCAGCAGGCAACATTTTCACAAAAACCAGAAAAGCATTCAAATAAAATAATTTACCTTTGAAGAACTTCAGATGTTTTCAATGAGGAGACTCTGTTAGATAGCAATTGTTCAGTTTTTCCTGAAAGATTATTTGTTTAGGAGAAATCGCTCCGTTTGGTGCGTCACGTTTGGCTACCAAAAAAAAACGAAAATCCAGTCATCAAAACGCCAAACTTTTTCCCAAATTAACTCCATAATATCGACTGAAACATGGCAAACGTTGTTTAGAACCAATCCTCAAGGTGTTTTTCACATATCTCTTCGATGATATATCGTTCGTGGAAGTGTGCTTTCTGTCCTGAATCCCAGGAGAAAATGACCGCAATTTAAGATTACGCACCAATTTAGACAAAGGACACCGGGCGGACCCCTGGAAAATGTAGTCTCTTATGGCCAATCTTCCAATGATATGCCTACAAATACGTCACAATGCTGCAGACATCTTGAAGAAACAACAGAAAGCGCAGGCTCGTTCCTGGTGCATTCACAGCCATATAAGGAGACATTGGAAAACAGAGCTTCAGAAATTCTGCTAATTTCCTGTTTGAAGTTTCATCTTGGTTTCGCCTGTAGCATGAGTTCTGTGGCACTCACAGATAATATCTTTGCAGTTTTGGAAACGTTAGGCTGTTTTCTTTCCAAAGCTGTCAATTATATGCATAGTCCAGCATCTTTTAGTGACAAAATATTGCGCTTAAAACGGGCACGTTTTTTAATCCAATAATGAAATAGCGCCCCCATAGACTCAACAGGTTAAAACCAATTTTGAATAAGATCAGGAGCATTCACCTGTTAATGGCTATACCGAGTACTATATTCTATACATTCAAAATTAAGAATACAGCATTGTGTGTGAGTGAGTGACTGAGTAGCATGTAAAATATTTAACTGAAACAAAGACACATACAGACACAGCAGCTGTCCCATGAACCAGGAGATCGTCCACTGATTTGAAATTCTGTGCTCTAGTTGTTACTGTAGAATTCTGTAGAATATAATATATTTTTTAATGTAGACACAGTTACTGTTGACATACAATAGATTATTTGATGACTAAGAGGGACATTGTGATGTTTCGGATGTCTTTACCTTCAGCATTCTTCTCCGGTTTACTAATGTAGCATTCAGTATACACAAGTCTGGGAAAGGAATATCCAGCTAGTGACTGTACTCATATAAGGTGAAACAAACATTGCCTTTTGAACTTTCTGCATTACTAAATGCATGTTTTTATAGTATTTGTGTAACGGTTTTCTTTATGAGAAGGAGAGTCGGACCAAAATGCGGCGTGTAGATTACGATCCATGTTTATTGTGACTATAGCAACACGAATCTAAATACAAACAGTGCAAAATAATAAACGTAATGAAAACCGAAACAGCCTAAACTGGTGCAAACTAACACTAAGGACACAAAGGACAATCACCCACGACAAACTCAAAGAATATGGCTGCCTAAATATGGTTCCCAATCAGAGACAACGATAAACACCTGCCTCTGATTGAGAACCACTTCAGACAGCCATAGACTTAGCTAGAACACCCCACTAGCTACAATCCCCATACATACACACCACATACACAAACCCATGCCACACCCTGGCCTGACCAAATAAATAAAGATAAACACAAAATACTTTGACCAGGGTGTGACAGAACCCCCCCCCTAAGGTGCGGACTCCCGAACGCACCTCAAAACAATAGGGAGGGTCCGGGTGGGCGTCTGTCCATGGTGGCGGCTCCGGCGCGGGACGTGGACCCCACTCAATCAATGTCTTAGTCCCTTCTCCTCGCGTCCCTGGATAGTCCACCCTCGCCGCCGACCATGGCCTAGTAGTCCTCACCCAGAACCCCACTGGACTGAGGAGCAGATCGGGACTGAGGGGCAGCTCGGGACTGAGGCAGCTCGGGACTGAGGGGAAGCTCAGGAGTGAGAGGAAGCTCAGGAGTGAGAGGAAGCTCAGGCAGGTTGATGAATCTACCAGATCCTGGCTGGCTGGTGGTTTCGGCAGATCCTGGCTGACTGGCAGATCCTGGCTGACTGGCAGATCTGGAAGAGTCTGGTCGACTGGCGGATCTGGAAGAGTCTGGTCGACTGGTGGATCTGGAAGAGTCTGGTCGACTGGCGGATCTGGAAGAGTCTGGTCGACTGGCGGATCTGGAAGAGTCTGGTCGACTGGCGGAACTGGAAGAGTCTGGTCGACTGGCGGATCTGGAAGAGTCTGGTCGACTGGCGGATCTGGAAGAGTCTGGTCGACTGGCGGATCTGGAAGAGTCTGGTCGACTGGCGGATCTGGAAGAGTCTGGTCGACTGGCGGATCTGGAAGAGTCTGGTCGACTGGCGGATCTGGAAGAGTCTGGTCGACTGGCGGATCTGGAAGAGTCTGGTCGACTGGCGGATCTGGAAGAGTCTGGTCGACTGGCGGATCTGGAAGAGTCTGGTCGACTGGCAGATCTGGAAGAGTCTGGTCGACTGGCAGATCTGGAAGAGTCTGGTCGACTGGCAGCTCTGGCTGCTCCATGCTGACTGGCTGCTCCATGATGACTGGCAGCTCTGACTGCTCCATGCTGACTGGCTGCTCCATGCTGACTGGCAGCTCTGGCTGCTCCATGCTGACTGGCTGCTCCATGCTGACTGGCAGCTCTGGCTGCTCCATGCTGACTGGCTGCTCTGGCTGCTCCATGCTGACTGGCTGCTCCATGCTGACTGGCGGCCCTGGCTGCTCCATGCTGACTGGCGGCCCTGGCTGCTCCATGCTGACTGGCGGCCCTGGCTGCTCCATGCTGACTGGCGGCCCTGGCTGCTCCATGCTAACTGGCAGCTCTGGTGGCTCCTTGCAGACTGGCAGCTCTGGCGGCTCCTTGCAGACTGGCAGCTCCTTGCAGACTGGCAGCTCTATGCAGACTGGCAGCTCCTTGCAGACTGGCAGCTCCTTGCAGACTGGCAGCTCCTTGCAGACTGGCAGCTCTATGCTAACTGGCAGCTCTATGCTAACTGGCAGCTCTATGCTAACTGGCAGCTCTATGCAAACTGGCAGTTCTGAACAGGCGGGAGACTCCGGCAGCGCTGTAGAGAAGGAAGGCTCTAACAGCGCTAAACAGGCGGGAGACTCCGACAGCGCTGGAGAGAAGGAAGGCTCTAACAGCGCTAAACAGGCGGGAGACTCCGACAGCGCTGGAGAGGAGGAGGGCTCCGACAGCGCTGGACAGGCGAGGCGCACTGTAGGCCTGATGCGTGGTGCTGGCACTGGTGGTACTGGGCCGAGGACACGCACAGGAAGCCTGGTGCGGGGAGCTGCTACCGGAGGGCTGGGGTGTGGAGGTGGCACAGGATGGGTTAGACCGTGAAGGCGTACTGGAGATCTTGAGAGCGGTGCTGGCACAGGACGTGCAAGGCTAGGGAGGTGCACAGGAGGCCTGGTACGTGAGACTGGCACCATCTTCACCAGCCGACTAACACGCACCTCAGGACGAGTATGGAGCGCTGACCCAGGTGCCATCAAATCCCCGACACGCTCCGTCGGGCGAATTCCATGTTTAAAACACCAACACAGCAACTCCCTCATTTCTCTCTCCTCCAATTTCCCCATTAACTCCTTCACAGTCTCTGTTTCGCTCACCTCCAACACCGGCTCTGGTTCTGGTCTCCTCCTTGGCTCCTCACGATAAACAGGGAGAGTTGGCTCAGGTCTGGCTCCTGACTCTGCCACACTCTCCCTGAGCCCCCCCCCAAGAAATTTTTGGGGCTGACTATGGGGCCTCCGTCCGCGCCGCCTTGCTTGCTTCGCAAACTCCATTCTCCTATATCCTTCCGCGCACTGCTCCATCGAATCCCAGGCGGGCTCCGGCACTCTCCCTGGGTCGACCGCCCACCTGTCTATCTCCTCCCAAGAAGTATAGTCCATACTGTACTCCACTTTGGGCTGTTCTTGCCTGTTGACACGCTGCTTGGTCCCTTTGTGGTGGGTGATTCTGTAACGGTTTTCTTTATGAGAAGGAGAGTCGGACCAAAATGCGGCGTGTAGATTACGATCCATGTTTATTGTGACTATAGCAACACGAATCTAAATACAAACAGTGCAAAATAATAAACGTAATGAAAACCGAAACAGCCTAAACTGGTGCAAACTAACACTAAGGACACAAAGGACAATCACCCACGACAAACTCAAAGAATATGGCTGCCTAAATATGGTTCCCAATCAGAGACAACGATAAACACCTGCCTCTGATTGAGAACCACTTCAGACAGCCATAGACTTAGCTAGAACACCCCACTAGCTACAATCCCCATACATACACACCACATACACAAACCCATGCCACACCCTGGCCTGACCAAATAAATAAAGATAAACACAAAATACTTTGACCAGGGTGTGACAATTTGACCGGTTGTATGATTATACGCCCTGATACATACCATAATATACCCACTTAGCTACTGGGGCAACTGCTATTCGACACTTAAAAACTCCACTTCCAGCACCCTGTAACGTAGACGCTGGGAGTCGGAAAGCAAGTGCAGGTGGTGAGTTTAATAATAAGCGGAACATTGAACAATGTAACAAACACAAGCAGGTATAGACATGAAACACATAAACAATACTGACTGGGGAAAGAACCTAAGGGAGTGCCAGATATAGGAGTGGTAATAAGTGAGATAATGGAGTCCAGGTGTGCCTGATGACGTGCAGGTGCGTGTAAAGCCAAGAGTTCGTAATGATGGATCCCAGGACCGGTGGTTAGTATACCGGCAACATCGAACGCCGGAGGGGAGGAGTGAGAGTAGATGTGGCAGTACACCCGTGGCTCCAGACGCAGGACGACGCCGACCAGAGGAACGGCCCCGAGGACAAGGAGAGGGTTGGTCCGGGCGGCGAAGGTGGACATGTGGTGTTGAGATCCAGAATGTCTTTCACCGGAACCCAACACCGCTCCTCCGGGCCATACACCTCCCAGTCCACCAGATAGTGGAGCTGACCCCCACGACGTCGGGAGTTTAGTAGAGATCTGACGGCTTAGGCCGGACCACCCTCGATGTCCAGGATGGGTGGAGAAGTGTCGTGGGGGACAGCATCAGCTAGGGAACCAAGAAGGTGAGATACAAAAGTCAATGGGAAACTGAAACCTTTATGTCACCTCGTTGATCCTCCGGTCAGCTTCTTGCGGGCAGGCGGAGTGGAAGGTACCTGGTAGGAAGCCAGACACGGACCCCAGGGTGTTACACGGGGGTCTAACTGTGGTGAGGTCTGCCTGTTCCTTTTGACGATGGATGACATGCTGGAGTCTCACGTGAGAGATTCTCCAAAACCCAGAACACACTGGAAGGGGGTCAACCCAGTGGAGGAGTGATGTAGCAAGTTCTGGGCATACTCCGCCCATGGAAGGAATCGAGCCCACTCTCCCTGCCGGTCCTGACAGTGACTCGTCAGGAACCTCCCCAGCTCCTGGTTCATCCTCTCCACCTGCCCGTTGGACTGAGGCCTATACCTGGAAGTGTGGCTGATAGTGACCCCAAGATTCTCCATAAAGGCTCTACCTACCTGTGATGTGATATGGGGGGCACTGTTTGAGATAATGTCCTCCGGGAAGGCCATAATGCCGGAAGACCTGCTGGAATAGCCGTAGGGAGACCAGAAAGAGGGATTAAACGACAGGGTTTTGAAAATCTATCCACAACCACCAAAATGGTGGTGAAACTGTCAGAGGGGAGATCAGTAACAAAGTCAAAGAATAGATGGGACCATGGACGCTGAGGCATGGGAAGGAGATTCCCTGCTGGAGCGTTCTGGGGGAATTTGGTTTGGGCACACACGGAACAGGAGTTGACGTAACGAGTGACGTCCTGCGCCAAGGTGGGCCACCAGTACTTCTCGGAGATGGATTGGGAAGTGCGAGAAATGCCTGGATGTCAAGTGATAACAGCTGTGTGTGCCCAGGTCAGCAGCCGATCCCTTATCCCTTTGGGAACGTAGATGCGCTCAGGAGGACAGTTAGTGAGTGTGGGCTCCCTCTCCAGAGTTTGGCGAATGTCCACATCTACGTCCAAGACCACAGGAGCTACGACTCGGGAGGATGGGATTATTGGTGCATTCTGGACAGGACCCTCTCCCGAATCGTAGAGACGGAACAGGCATCGGCCTTGGTGTTTTTTTAAAACATGGGCGATAGGTCAGCGTGAAGTCAAACCTTGTGAAGAAAAGGGCCCATCTTGCTTGGCGCGGATTCAGCCTCCTCGCTGTCTGTATGTACTCCAGGTTCCGATGGTCGGTAAGGATACCGAATGGTTCCTTGGCGCCATCCAGCCAGTGTCTCCACTCTAATGCCAACTTCACCGCCAGGAGCTCTCAATCACTGACGTCGTAATTCCTCTCTACGGGGGACAGTTTGTTAAGAGTTATATTCACACGGATACAATTTCTGTGGATAACCCTGTCGTTGAGACAGAACTGCCCCCAGGCCCACCTCTGAAGCGTCCACCTCCACCACAAAGGAGATCGTGGGATCTGGGTGTATACGAGTCGGAAAGCAAGTTCAGGTGGTGAGTTTAATAATAATAAACGGAACATCGAACAATATAACAAACACAAGTAGCGTGTTGACATGAAACACATCAACAATACTGACTGGGGAAACAACCTAAGGGAGTGCCAGATATAGGGGAGGTAATGATTGATGCCAGGTGTGCGTAATGATGGATGCCAGGTGTGCGTAATGATGGATCCCAGGACCGGTGGTTAGTATTCCCGGCGACGGGAATTACAGCATTATGTCATTCAAGTGTTGATCTCATCAGAATCAAAAACCGATGAGAGCAGATTACATTAATGAGACCTTTTTCAAGAGCAACAGATAGCCCACTTTGGGGTATTCCAATTTGCATGCATTATCAGAAATGAATACATTGCTGAACTTGTAAATTGTTTTTACATACTGTTAAACAGATGTTATACTTGACACACTGAGGTCTCTGTAGTTCAATGGCATTTTACACCACGGCCGTTATTTAATCATCCACCTTCAACGTTCCAAGACGTTGGTAGATGGAGTGCATTATTTTGTCCCCTTGGCAACTGCTTCCCCATCCATCGAAACTGGCCACTATGATCCCCTCCGTACTGGAGAGGTACGAACCCCCAGTTCAGTCTGTAGCGATAATCTGCCTTCTGACTACAGGGGCCTCCATATCTGCAAGGGAAATCAGTATATAACTTGACCAATTACAATTATTGTAATATAATGTACTGGATCTGGAGGCAGTAAATTGAAGTGGAATGGATAATCAACTCTCTGCAAATCCTGTAAGATGCTTAGGCCTGTGTACTTACATATCAATTAGAAGAGGGTACTTTTCGTTTTTTGGGGAAATTAGGGCGTAACATCATTTTATACCAAAGATCTGTTGGCAAAAAGGTAGTGAAACATGAGGCCAATAGAGATACATTTGATTTAGCGTGGTATGATTTGATCTGCCAGTCTGTAAAACTTCAGTCCCACCAAATTCTGCTACCCTCAGGGTCCCACACTGCATGGTCGGCATTTGGAATGATTTTTTATCATGTCTTCAAGATCTTTGTTGTCACGAAGAACCAGGAGCTTTAAAACAAAACTTCTTTATCAATTAAAAGTCATATCAGAAGTTGGCCCGTTTGTGGTGAAGATTCATGAACCTGAGTATCGGTCAGTTACAAAGAGTATTTTCATAATAGTGGTACTTTTTTGCATACCTTCACCTGAGCCTCTATCGTCCCTGAGTGTGAACACAATACACTAAAACATCACGTAGGCTAATTGTTCACCACATAACCTCAGGTACTAACTGACCTGGAGGTCAGAGGTCAGAACTGAGACTGTGGCCTATAGGCCCTGGTCAAAAGTAGTGCACTGGATAGGGAATAGGGTGTTATCTGGGACACTTATTGTGTTACTCATTGATATTGACCAGCACAGTTATTTTTGTGCATTGATCACGGATGGGTTAGTGCTCAGGGTGTGAATGGGGAATGGGGTAACTGACCATAGCAGACCATGCGGTAGTAAGAGGCATCGTAGCTGAAGTAGGCTGAGTTGTACTGACACCTGTCCTTATACAGGCCACAGATGAGGCACTGGGGAGCAGAGTGGCTCCTTCCGATCATAACCCTCACAAACAAACAAACACAGGTTCATACGAGTCAACATCTCCGTCTGAACGATGAACAATTGAACATACTTTCATGGTTTATTTGGTATTCAGGATCATGAATTTAGAGAAACCACTTGAAATGAAATATCCATGCGGGGGTTATAAGAAACACATTAAAGACAATGTGGTCAAAGTGATGGATAAATAGTAGGTTAACTCTATTTTGTTATCTAATTAAGTGAAATGGATTTGCATCTGTACTTACATAGCGCCTTGGGTGAGTTTTGAAATGTAGATGACCTCCCATTTGCCTGAGGTAATGGGTGTTGCCTTTCCCTTTGGAATGATATACACTTTCATACTGTAGGTATTGAATTCTGACATTGCTAACATTTACAGTAGACTGGAATCAATCATTCAAATCTACACATTTGAACAAATACCACCCCTGGCAGGTAGCCTAGTGGTTAGAGCGTTGGGCCAGTAACCAAAAGGTTGCTGGATTGAATCCCTGAGCTGACAAGGTAAAAAGCTGTTGTTCTGTCCCTGAGCAGGGCAGTTGACCTTCTGTTGGATGTTGATTAAGGCAGCCCCCCCCCCCCCCCCTCTGATTCAGAGGGGTTGGTTAAATGCAGAAGGCATTCAATTGTACAACTGACTAGCTATCCCCCTTTCCCTTGCATAGCTTGCAAGTCTGCATTTTATTATCCTGTGCAAATGGCAAATGCACTTTGATTTGATATTGAATAAACAATCACTTTGAGGAATAAAACACTAAAACACATCTTTCACATGGCCAATTTGTTTAGAACCGTATGTGTCACTTATTCCTTTGTAGAAACGTATATGATCATCTGCAAACATTGGTTGGAGAGGAACATATTGGAAAATGGAAATAATGGATTATCATAAAACAAAATATTTCATAAAAAGCTACATTTAGTTGTCATGGTTCTTTCATTATACAGTATGTGAACTTACCTGGCCAACCCAACCTGTCTTGCTTACATGTTCACATTTCTAAAATAAAAATATACATGTATTTCAATACGTTAATCAAGACAAAATATTCTATTAGCCTATACAGTTCCAGTATGATTCAAACAGCAACATTCCTGGTGTTAATGTTGGAAAACACATGACTCTCTGTTCTCTGAATGCTGTTGTCTACCAAGGAGCCCACCCACAAAGTGAGGTGAGGTGACAACTACCTGGTTCTCAATCCAGTTGTTTCCGTCAAGGTCATAGATCTGTAAAAGGATATGGTTCTTCTTCCTCCTGGTGCACTGAACAGCGACGTGCTCATCCGTCACCCCATCTGACTGATCTCAAATAGTGATCACTGGGAGAAAAACAACACAAAGCGACCAGTTTATATCACCCTTTTTTCTATCACCCTATGACAACACTTTACTATATCAACCGCTATCAACGTATATGAAAGTATGACATGATACTGTACCCTGCACCAATGGAATCTGGCACCCCCACCTGTGTCCGCCTTGACGGATTTGTTGTGTCCACCACAAACAGCTTTGCCTTAGAATTTGTTGAACCAGCCTTGACAGGAGATAACACGAATAACAAAAATGATGAGCATTCTTTCAGGATACAGTACATATACTTCAAATACTGTATTTACTCTGTACAATGTACAACACACACATAATGTGTGATCATGGTATACTGTATATTTGACCTATTACCTGCTATCTGTGGTATATATATCATTCTTATGACATTCATACCATGTTTTAAAAAGGGCACATATTACAACATCCCACCTTAGGGTACGGGACAACCACCGTTCTGAGGTGTTGTCCATATCCATACAAAAATAAGTTGATTGTGTCATTAAAATCAACATAAGACAGGCACTTTCCAGTTGGTGACCACCATATTGCCTCAATGGATGAGAAAACCTGCTCTGAAAAAAAGTGGAAGATATCACGTTACTCAAAAGCCTTGTGTGTGATGAAACACACCTTGTTGATTCCCTCTAAAATGTGTCAATGCTACTCAGTACTCACCCTCATATGCCCAGTCAGGGCCACCGTTAAGGATCTGATGATCTTTTCCATTATGGGCGACTTACATGGCTTCAGCAGTGGTGTTGGGTTTCAAATAAATGTTGTAATTCCAGACGTAAGCCTGGCAGAGAGACCGATAGTCAAGTTAATGTCAGCATTCCATTCTCTTTAGTTTACACTAGAGACAGCCTACTGGGACTTCCTCTTCAGTGGTTTCCTATTCCAGATTATTTTGGTTGGTGCAGCGCTAACCCCACTGTGCTTTTGCATGTTTATCGCTCAGGGCCATTGCCCATATTTGACATGGGAGAGAGAGCACATCTGGTGTTTGGGTGAAAGTTAAAGATAAGATGTGCCTTTGGCATCAGGCCTTTGGCACAATTTGATATATTGATATATGTTCTAGGGGGGGAAAAAAGATGGAAACATCAGGGCCTCGTTTCCCAGAGCCTTCGTTAGTAACTTTGCTCTTAAACACCTTCCCACATCTAAGAGTGATCCAGACCACTCATAGAGCAGCCAAAGGACATTGTTAGACGGTTTTTTTCTTCCCTTTTTTAACTACTTTATTCACAGAAGATCTCCGCTAAACATAGAATCAAGATGTTTAGGCTAGGTATCTGTTTGACTGTGACCGCAGAATCAGAATGAAGTTGACTACAGATACAAAGTTCCCAAAGCTTTTTGCAAATGTTACAAACAACAACAAAACGTTTATGGGCTAAGAACTTTTGTGAAAGAGCACAGTTTGAAATATATGGCAAATAGAAATCAAACCGGATGGACATCAGAAATAGATGGGGTAGGTTGAGGGTAGAGGAAGGACAGGAGTAAAAACAAACAGAATATAACTATTGTAAAACAGACTGTGTCCGTTAAATGTATATAGTATATATAAGCTGGAAGTAGAGGCCTAAGCGTTGTTGTTCACTATATATATACATTTTCCCAAATATATGGGGGATTGGAAATGATGCAGACAATCACATTGATGGATGCTACAATCTATCTGCAATATTAAAGCTGGTCTACCACCTAAAAAAATAAGAATAACTAACATCACACAGAAATTCCCATCAAAGTCCGTCTGTTGAAACTAGAGATATGTTGTTGTTTTTTGTTGTTGCATGGGCTGTGTCTCAATCCACCACATCCGCTGACATCGCCCTGAGAGGTGGCAGAGCTAGAGCAGTGTTTGTCAGATCATGAGATATCCTGAAAATCGGTCTCCTCACAAAAACGTCTGTTGTGTCCGAACGGTTTGGTCTAACAAAACTATTATGACCCCTCTATTGAAAGATGAGACACTCACTAACAGGATGATGTTCTCCGTTTGGCTTAAGGTCTCGGTGCTAGTCTATATGGAGATAGTTTAGCGCCTTAATTAAGGGGATAAATACATGCAAAAACATTTTAAAATAGTTTCCTGATCTTTCTCATGTCTCTCAGATATACAGTACCAGTCATAAGTTTGGACACTCCCACTCATTCAAGTTTTTATTTTATTTGTACTATTTTCTACATTGTAGAATAATAGCGAAGACATCAACGAAATTACACATATGTGATAATGTAGTAACCAAAAAAGTGTTTGACAAATCAAAATATATTTTATATTTGAGATTCTTCAAAGTAGCCACCCTTTGCCTTGATGACAGCTCTGCACACTCTTGGCATTCTCTCAACCAGCTTCATGAGGTAGTCACCTGGAATGCATCTCAATTAACCGGTGTGCCTTGTTAAAAGGTGTGCCTTTCCTTCTTAATGTGTTTGATGCGTTTAACACGTTTGAGCCAATCAGTTGTGTTGCGTTGTGACAAGTTAGGAGTTCGCTGCAGCTAGCAACTGGAATGAGCTGCAACACTCAAACTGGACAGTTGTATCTCAATCTCTTCATTCAAAGAATCAATCATGGACACTCTTACTGACAGTTGTGGCTGTTTTACGTGATGTATCGTTATCTCTAAACCTTCTTGCCCTTTGTGCTGTTGTCTGTGCCCAATAATGTTTGTACCATGTTTTGTGCTGCTACCATGTTGTGTTGCTACATTGTTGTTGTCATGTTGTGTTGCTACCATGCTGTGTTGTCATGTGTCGCTGCCTTGCTATGTTATTGTCATAGGTCTCTCTTTATGGAGTGTTGTGTTGTCTCTCTTGTCGGGATGTGTGTCTTGTCCTATACTTATCTTTTATTTATGCTTTTAGCCCCCGTCCCCACTGGAGGCCTTTTGCCTTTTGGTAGGCCGTCATTGTAAATAAGAATTTGTTCTTAACTGACTTGCCTAGTTAAATAAAGGTTAAATAAAAATAAATAAATAATTTGATAAAAGACCAAGTCCATATTATGCCAAAAACAGCTCAAATATGCAGAGGGAAATAACAGTCATGAAGGTCAGTCAATACGGAGCATTTCAAGAACTTTTAAGGTTTCTTCAAGTGCAGCCGCAAAAATCATCAAGTGCTATGACGAAACTGGCTCTCCCGAGGACGGCCACAGGAATCCTCTGCTGCAGAGGATAAGTTCATTAGAGTTACCAGCCTCAGATTGCTACCCAAATAAATGCTTCACAAAGTTCTAGTAACTGACACATCTCAACATCAACTGTTCAGAGCAGACTGTGTGAATCAGGCCTTCATGGTAGAATTGCTGGAAAGAAACCACTACTAAAGGAAACCAATAATAAGAAGAGACATGTTAGGGACAACAAACACAAGCAATGGACATTAGACCGATGGAAATCTGTCCTTTGGTCTGATGCGTCCAAATATGAGATTTTATATTAACACAGAGCTTTTTGCAACGTTGTTTCACCCTCACCTTTAATAACATTGCTACAGCAAGGTGCTTTGGGCAGTACTGGGGGTTGCTGTTGTCATCACGTTAATAACCGTCCCCATGGCAATATATCTGAATAGTAAGCTGCTTTATCTTATCATTCATGGATGATTTCAACATTTAATTATATGAGAATGCTTTTCTATGGTGTCCACTGAGTAGCTTATTGTGCTAATTATGCTTTTTTTTGCTGACCAATGACCCTTCAAATGGATGATTATTCAACTTCACCAAGTTCAATTTAGTCAGTCACAATGAATAATCAACAGAAATATGATTTTACATTTCAAATGAGTTTGTTGATTCACTGCAACTTCCAGTATGAGCATTCATGAATTAGTCTTGTTTTTAGAATTCTAGAATTCTTTACATTTCATAAATCGCTAAATCCAAAGATGAGATAGGATGGGGTTTATTAAACCACCAATGTGAACATTGCAAATTCAAGTCGGCCTACTACATGCAATATAGTATACCGATAACCATGTGTTGCCACCAAGTGATTGCTGTTGCCTCTGTGGATGCAGTACAATTTCCACTGATTTGTTGCAGATATGTTCATGTTAAATCTGACACACTGTAGACAGATATCCACAAGTTCATTTATTTTCATGTTAGGAAAGGACTGAAGCGCCACGAGGCCTTTTACCCTGGCAGATTATTTCAATGACACCATTAGGTATAAAATCTATCATTTGCGATTGATATCAGGTATTTACTTGTTTTGTTTATTCAATTGCTTCCACTAGAGTATGCATGCATTCCTTGTCATTGTCAGTTTTGTTTTTGAAGTGACCCCGTTTTGCTCATGTGTCTCTCAAAAAGTAAAATTTCTGTCTTATTCACCTATTGATAATGAACACCTGCATAAAACGAGACAAGGCAACATGATGCTTGACAATGCTGAAACGGGATTTCTTTATATATATTAGCAACAAAACATTTGTGAGGTATTTTTCAAGATCATTTTGATGAGGCTTCCCGTTAAATTCATTTAAAAACACAATTTGTATGTATTTCTAATGTGAATTAGTTTTACTGACCGTAGTAGCACCGATTCTGTATAGGCATTCATCCGCTAGTGGAATGACAAGTCAACTTCATCGCACACTCTCTGGATGTCAAATATTTAACATAACGCAGAAAAATCTGAACTTAAGCACCCCAAAAAATGTATACAGTATATGTTACTCCTTCCAATTAAAGTTGCACTTGGCATCCTTTATTAATCTGGAAATTGTAAGGCATACTAGTCAGGGATGCCCCTTCAAAGTCAGCAGCCCAAATAACTTTCAAAGGGCGCTGAATTTGCCAAGATTTACGAAGTGACTTTTCCATTCACCACATATCATAAGTAGTCCAGTTATTATCAGTGAACATGGGCAACCTTTGGAATTATATAGAATACATTCGCAAGTTGTGGAGTTCTAGGCATTTTGTGAATAAACAAACATTAATTTGTATGTCTGCAAAGTATATACAGTTTATTCCATGCAGGGGTGTGCCAAGTGACAGAGAGGATTGAAAGCAAACACACATTGAGGCAAATTGCCTGCTCAATTTATTGTCTCATACACTTTACACATTGCAGACATTTGTATTATGGAAATATTTTGAAAGCTATGAATTTAGGATTAAACTAAACAATGAAGAAGAAAGAAGTAATCACGTGGGCACCCATACTTTGTCATTTTATTACTCCCTGAACTATCAAGTCACAGTAGCCAGGACAACACATCACCATACCCCTGGACAGGTTACACCTGTGACATTGGGCAAAGTGATAAGTGAATTTACCGACAATACACACAAAAAAACCCACCTGTCTAGTGTGTTAGATCTAAACATAAACGTGTGCTGACCGGTGCGGACCATAGGGTCCGGGAAAACACCAGCGGATCCCAAGGGAGAGGAAGTGTGTCGAGAAGTTCAATTTCATCTTTAGTTTGACCCATTCATGACGTATGCGGTGTCTGACACAACAACAGCTCGTCTAGGAGCACAGATTAGAAGTGTTTTTAAAAGAAAACGTTTGCACACCATATTCAACTAGTAATCGCTCTTCCTGCTGAACCCGTTTTCCCCAATCAGTGATTAAGCATGGAGATATCTAGGGCACATAGTAATGTCATGTTTTCTCCACAATCTTTGTTTTCAATCAGAAAAGCACATTATTCATTTGATTCAACATTTACTGATAGCCATTGACAATAAATTGAACAATACAATGATTCATTCATGACAATTAAAAGCAGCAGCTTGTAAGACACCTGAAACCCCCCGTATCACACTGCATCAATGACGGCTTTCGCAATTAAAAAGATATGACCAAAGTCACATTGTAAAAGCTTGCACGTGTGCAACTTCAACTGAAAATGTAAGGCTGATTCATTCAATCCAACTACCACAGATACACGGAGCTGCATGCATTTGTTTTGCTTCTTACTTTTCGCAAAAACAATCCTTGTCGTTACCATATTATTACATTGATTCTTCATCCTCTGAGCTTTCGGCCACAGATCGAGCGTGTTCAGCATAGTCAAAGGCAGGTAACTGGATACCCAGCTCGCTCCACTTGTTGACGTTCTTCCTCTTTTCATCATACGTCACCAGGAAGTTCTTGACGTGAAGACAGGGACACTCGATTCCCCGGTAGAGCATCATTGAACCCCACCTCTGCAGGAAGAAATCGACGTGAGTGGACAGTTGGCTTTGTAACATGCACTTACAGTGGATATAGATTGAAATGTTTGAATATCTATTCAGGGATTGACATTAAGGGTTGCCCTATTGCCTTGGGCAAATTAACTAAGCAATCACGCAAGTTGAGCCTGCTCTGAAAACAACCAAACAGAAAGAATTCTAGTAGCCTAAAACTGATCGCTTGGGTTTCTCCCAATTGTTTAAGTGAAAGACAAGACACTTTATGGCAGTCGGACAAGTTGAGCCTGCTCTGAGAATCTTTTACTGATAACAACCAAAATACAATAATTCCAGTACTGATCTTTCTGATTCCTCCCATATGTGTAGGTGTAAGGTAGGCCATATGTGGCTCTCCTGCATGTAAAAAGCAAATGTACATTTTTAGGCAAATCTTCAGGCAACCGAGAAAAAAAACTACTCCTTACTTGCTAGATTGGCAAGTGCCTTTCAAACTTTAACATCAATTGTTGTCTATTATAGGTCAACACCAACGTCTTTCTCTCTTTACAGAATTAGGACAGGGCATAGGCCTACCTGTCCACAGTCTTTGCATGCTATGAAACCATTGGACTCGTAGTCCAGTAGCCTTTTAACAAGTGAGGTGTTTTCTCTTTGAATGAAAAGTTCCCTGCAAAAGAGAGAGAACAGACATGGTTTCAATAATAACTGACATCTGTGGTTGAGGGGCTGTATGCAGACTCAAGGCAAGGATTTTAAAATGTGAATATATCTTTTAGTTTTCTAATGCTAGAACGTGTGTACTACACATCTTTACCAACAACCGTGTACTGTATAGTAGGCTACAAACTTGCACAGGTTGGGTTACTTTGACAAGAGGGCAGCTGTTTGCAGCAGAACATACTTAAATTGGGGTGTTACGTTGACTCTGTGCATATTTTCAATGATTTCAACATCTTCCCCAGAGCAGACTGGTTTGTTGCAGCTTCTACAACTGAACTTCACTTTGGACGGGCTCTCCTTTTTCATTCCTTTCTGCTTCTTCTTGGTTGTTCGCACTCTTTCCTCCATGATCGCCTGAATCTGGAATTCTTTAATCTTGCAACAAACAATTAAAACATCATTTATTTTTTTGACGTTACTCAACTAGGTTTAAGAAATCAAATCTTAAAATATTTCATTTAATATCAAGCTGGCAGTTAAGAGTTGAGAGGAGACTTACCCTCTTTTCATATTCCTCTTGATCTAATTTCTTGACTTTATCGATAGCTTTGCTCATCATCTTCTCACGGTACTCGTTGACACTCTCTCGTTCAGCGACCCCAGAACCCTCCCCTGCCACTAAGGTATAACTACTGTCCTCAGCTCTGCCTCTGCCTCGGGCCTACAAGACACAAACACAGTAAACATGTTCTCATTAAACCATGGCAGTGAGCGCTTGAAGTGAGCGCGGATTGAGTGATACAGTGAGTACATCGTCTGCTAACCAGTGAATACTATTTATTTGGCGCATACCAAAAGAGTTAGCAGACGATACAGAATCTAAGTTCATAGTTCTTAGTTAATAAATGACACTGTGGATATTGACATGTTTTTGGCAAAGCCAGTTAACCTTTAAATTACTGACCTGAATCATAGCGATCTCATTGGTCACAAGCTCATATCGTATCACAAAGTTACATGCTGCTATGTCCAGACCCTCTTCAGCCACTGTTGTTGCAATCAGCAAGTTGATCTCCGCATTCTGAAACTTGTTCAAAACATCCCTTTGTTCTGCCTGAGAAACACAAACGTGGGCAAAATATATATTATTCAATACAATGTAATTAAGCACAACTTTACACAGAAGAGGATGTATATGACAGTGTGCATTAGTCAAACAAAGATGAACCAATTTGATGTAATACTACTGTCATCCACTTTAGTACATTTTCACAGTGAATGTTTTCAAAGTGATCTATTTAAGTATAAAAAGCAGACTTGGCTGACAGCCAGCCTTTGTAAAATGTGAAACCGTGCACTCACAGCGGTCATTGGTTTCACGACACTCTGGCCTCCTCCTCCAATCACATGGCAAGCTTTTACTCCGACCTCCTCGAACTTGGAGTTCTCCTGAACCCATTGAGCTAATGCGATGGCACTGCGACGGGTTTTCGTGAAAATGATCCCTCTAGCCTTTTCTCTAGATGTAAACTCATGCAGGATTTTGGTTCTCAGCTTAGCTAGGCTATTATTTTCATACTGGGGAAGCTTAGCCAACTCCTGCAGTTTCACTTTGCTATCTGCAAGAAAGTAGATTTTGAAGAAAGCCGTGAAAAATAAACTCCCAGATATCTATGTAGGGCTACATTACAATGTACTCAAAACATTAGATGTACAGTAAGCTACCTTTAAAGAGTGTGAAAAGGAATCGCTCTGTATCAGTCTTAATGATGGCCTCCTCGTCCTCTGGGGCCACTTTCTTCTTCAGCTCCTCGTCAAAGTATTTGTCCAGGAAGCTGAAGGCATCCCACATGCGGATGGTTTTGCCTAGGTACAGGGCCTCGTTGTACTGCCGTAGATGCTCAGCACAAACTCGCACTTTTTGATTCTCCTCTTTTGCAGCTGTAGGAAAACATCGATAGTTGCTTAGGAACATACACTGAACAAAAATACACTGCTCAAAAAAATAAAGGGAACACTTAAACAACACAATGTAACTCCAAGTCAATCACACTTCTGTGAAATCAAACTGTCCACTTAGGAAGCAACACTGATTGACAATACATTTCACATGCTGTTGTGCAAATGGAATAGACAACAGGTGGAAATTATAGGCAATTAGCAAGACACCCCCAATAAAGGAGTGGTTCTGCAGGTGGTGACCACAGACCACTTCTCAGTTCCTATGCTTCATGGCTGATGTTTTGGTCACTTTTGAATGCTGGCGGTGCTTTCACTCTAGTGGTAGCATGAGACGGAGTCTACAACCCATACAAGTGGCTCAGGTAGTGCAGCTCATCCAGGATGGCACATCAATGCGAGCTGTGGCAAGAAGGTTTGCTGTGTCTGTCAGCGTAGTGTCCAGAGCATGGAGGCGCTACCAGGAGACAGGCCAGTACATCAGGAGACGTGGAGGAGGCCGTAGGAGGGCAACAACCCAGCAGCAGGACCGCTACCTCCGCCTTTGTGCAAGGAGGAGCAGGAGGAGCACTGCCAGAGCCCTGCAAAATGACCTCCAGCAGGCCACAAATGTGCATGTGTCTGCTCAAACAGTCAGAAACAGACTCCATGAGGGTGGTATGAGGGCCCAACGTCCACAGGTGAGGGTTGTGCTTACAGCCCAACACCGTGCAGGACGTTTGGCATTTGCCAGAGAACACCAAGAGTGGCAAATTCGCCACTGGCGCCCTGTGCTCTTCACAGATGAAAGCAGGTTCACACTGAGCACATGTGACAGACATGACAGAGTCTGGAGACGCCGTGGAGAACGTTCTGCTGCCTGCAACATCCTCCAGCATGACCGGTTTGGCGGTGGGTCAGTCATGGTGTGGGGTGGCATTTCTTTTGGGGGGCCATTTCTTTTGGGGGGCACACTCCTCCATGTGCTCGCCAGAGGTAGCCTGACTGCCATTAGGTACCGAGATGAGATCCTCAGAACACTTGTGAGACCATATGCTGGTGCGGTTGGCCCTGGGTTCCTCCTAATGCAAGACAATGCTAGACCTCATGTGGCTGGAGTGTGTCAGCAGTTCCTGCAAGAGGAAGGCATTGAAGCTATGGACTGGCCCGCCCGTTCCCCAGACCTGAATCCAATTGAGCACATCTGGGACATCATGTCTCGCTCCATCCAATAACGCCACGTTGCACCACAGACTGTCCAGGAGTTGGCGAATGCTTTAGTCCAGATCTGGGAGGAGATCCCTCAGGAGACCATCCGCCACCTCATCAGGAGCATGCCCAGGCGTTGTAGGGAGGTCATACAGGCACGTGGAGGCCACACACACTACTGAGCCTCATTTTGACTTGTTTTAAGGACATTACATCAAAGTTGGATCAGCCTGTAGTGTGGTTTTCCACTTTAATTTTGAGTGTGACTCCAAATCCAGACCTCCATGGGTTGATAAATTTGATTTCCATTGATTTTGTGATTTTGTTGTCAGCACATTCAACTATGTAGAGAAAAATGTATTTAATAAGAATATTTCATTCATTCAGATCTAGGATGTGTTATTTTAGTGTTCCTTTTATTTTTTGAGCAGTGTATAAATGCAACATGCAACAATTTCAAATATTTTACTGAGTTACAGTTCATATAAGCAAATCAGTCAGTTTAAATAAATAAATTAGGCCCTAATCTATAGATTTCACGACTGGGAATACAGATATGTATCTGTTAGTCACAGATACCTTAAAAAAGGTTGTGGATCAGAAATCTAGTCAGTATCTGGTGTGACCACCCTTTGCCTCATGTAGTGCGACACATCTCCTTCGCATAGAGTTGATCAGGCTGTTGATTGTGGCCTGTGGAATGTTGTCCCACTCCTCTTCAATGGCTGTGCGAAGTTTCTGGATATTCTGGGAACTGGAACACACTGTCGTACAAGTCGATCCAGAGCATCCCAAACTTGCTCAATGTGTGTCTTGTGAGAATGCTGGGCATGGAAGAACTATAACATTTTATGCTTCCAAGAATTGTGTCCTTGCGACATGGGATGTGGATTATCATGATGAAACATGAGTTAATGGCGGTGGAAGAATGGCACGACAATGGGCCTCAGGATCTCGTTACGGCGCAGAACTGCAGTCAGGTCAAGACCCTGGTGAGGACGACGAGCCAGCAGATGAGCTTCCCTGAGATGGTTTCTGACAGTTTGTGCAGAAATTCTTTGGTTGTACAAACTCACAGTTTCATCAGCTGTCCGGCTGGCTGGTTTCAAACGCAGGCAAAGAAGCCGGCTGTGGAGGTCATGGACTGACGTAGTTACACGTGGTCGGCAGTTGTGAGATCGGTTGGACGTACTGACAAATTCTCTAAAACAACGTTTTAAGGTAGAGACATTAACATTGAATTCTCTGGCAACAGCTCTGGTGGACATTCCTGCAGTCAGCATGCCAATTGTATGCTCCCTCAAAACTTGAGACATCTGTGGCATTGTGGTTGTGTGACAAAAATGCTAATTTTAAGTGGCCTTTTATTGTCCACAGCACAAGGTGCACCTGTGTAATGATCATGCTGTTTAATCCGCTTCTTGATATGCCACACCTGTCAGGTGGATGGACTGTCTTGGCATCGGAGAAATGGGATCTTTCTGGGATCTTTTATTTCAGCTCATGAAACATGGGACCGACACTTTACATGCTGCATTTATATTTTTGTTCAGTATACTGTTGGGGTATAACAGGGTGTCTATTTATTCAGCTATGACACTTGGTATAGAGAATGGTTGAAATATATTTAGGTTACGCCTCTTATTAGTAGCCCTCCAGTACAAAAGAACATGAAAATAAATGTGTTCCCTCACCATTTTGTTCTTTCTGGACCACCCACTGCTCATAGTTCTGGGTGCCTAGGTCACAGGTAGGGTTCAGTTCAGCATGGATGTGAATGGCATTCATGACTCCTTTGAGAACATCGCCAAAGGGATCCTGACAAGAGATAATTAAACAGATGTAAGCACATAAATACATTTACACACTTCAAAAACTCAGGATGATGTATATATATTATTTCATGAAAATCCACATCTCTCTCTACTGGGAATAAAATGATTATTCTTTTTTTTAAAGAGTACCTCTTTTCTCTCTTCGGCAGTGGCAATTTTTTTGTGCGGTTCTTTTTTGTTTTCCCCAAGGTTCCCCGTCATTATTTTGTATGCGTCCAAGTTTGCGCAGATCTACAATAGACAGAACATGAATTGAACCAATGAGCAAAAACATCAAAAACAAATACCATGAGGTTTTATTAGAAACCACCTGTCCTCTGTAATACAGTCACAAAGCTTAGCAATGCAATACTGTACTTCCAAAGTAGTGTTCTATTAATCAATCACACAGTATATTCAGTGGTGGAAAAAGTACCCAATTGTCATACTTAAGTAAAAGTAAAGATACCTTAGTAGAAAATGACTCAAGACAGCATTTACAAACGAAGCACATATGTTTAGTGAGTCCGCCAGATCAGAGGCAGTAGGGATGACCGGGGATGGTCTCTTAATAAGTGTATGAATTGGACCATTTTCCTGTCCTGCTAAGCATTCAAAATATAAAGAGTACTTTTGGCTGCCAGGGAAGATGTATGGAGTAAAAAGCACAAGAATGGAGTAGAAGTTGTCAAAAATATAAATAGTAAAGTACAGACACCCCCAAAAAAACAACTTAAGTAAAAAATACTTTAAAGTACTTCCTAAGTACTTTACACCACTGAGTATATTCAAATAAAATAACAATAACATTACTTTGCATCACCACTTCAGTGTGACCCATTGAGAGTTAAAACCAAAAGCTGTTTCCAATTCTTTCCTGTGTGGTGAAACAAGTTTTTATTTAACCTTTATTTAACTAGGCAAGTCATTAAGAACAAATTCTTATTTACAATGACGGCCTACCCCGACCAAACGAGGACGACGCTGGGCCAATTGTGCGCCGCGCGAAGGGGCTCCCAATCACGGCCTGGTTGTGATCCAGCCTAGATTTGAACCAGGGTGTCTGTAGTGACGCCTCTAGCACTGAGATGCAGTGCCTTAGACCGCTGCGCCACTCAGGAGCCCAACGTAGGCATGGTTAAAAAAGGCATGGTGAGGTTTACGGCTGCCTGGAGTGCGGAGGCCATGTGGAACATTGGAAACAGCTTGGCTGAGCAGGGGTGAGCACTTAGCAGAGTAGTAACTGAATGAGGGAGGGACAAAGGGCGGGTGGGGCTTGACAGGGAGGGAGGAAAGTGCTTAATGAAAGAGGAAGGGCAAGAATGAGAATGACGAGGGTGTGTGTCTAGAGAGAGAGAGAATGAGAAAGAGGGAGAGAGAAAAAAAAGATGTAGCCTAGTAGTAGTGTATAGTATTTACTCGTAGAATGTGCTCTTCTGCTTTTTCAATTTTCTTGGCTCCCCCGACGCCGGGTGAGGCGGTCAAGCCTAGGATCTGTGGGATGGCCACTGTATCCTTCTGCTCTTTCTTTAACTTGGCGTTCTTGTGCTTCTGCTTGAGGTAGCGGATCATGATGTGGTTATAGACTCCTCCCTTCTGTGTGTGGTGGCACTCATCGATCACAATTAGTGACAAATCTACACGGCGGAAATGCGGAGCAAAGACACTCAATGTGATTGTTGGAAGACAAAATGAAACATATTGGTTTAACGTAAGAACGTGTCATATAATGGATATAGGAGACAGCTGGAGTACATTTCACCAAATTGCAAACGTTCCTGCTGTGACTCATTCAACAATCTAAAACCGTCTGACCCTCATAGACCGTAGAAAAGCTTCCGCCCAGGCCAGATCGGTCTGCTGATCATTTTGTCTCCTCCTCCATTACATTGTGCCGTGGGTCTGGTTACATTGCTGTAGGGCTCTTAGGAACAATATTTGGCTCTAGCTTTACTACCTGATTTCAACAGTCCCTTTGTTTTGTCTCCCATAATGCTAGTGCTGTAAATATACTTAAGTGGCTTATTGACACCCACAAATTACACACTCCCTGGTGTGGCTCGATGTCTGAGGCCCTCACACACTAACCACTACTTTTCTAGGAAGTCTGCGATGCATTTTCCACCACACTGCCTGACTGCTGTGTCGCTAGAGTCCATTTCTCAGAAAGGTTTAAATGTGTATTTCACAGCACTGGGAGACGTGTGACGAGGTATGAACATCCACAAATACAACTTCAAAACAGAAGTGCTATAATTCCCATCCCCAGAGGGCATAAGAGTCTGGAGTGGAACATTCAGTCTGATGCAGTGACAGAGGCTCTCATGTGAATTTGATCAGCCACACACTGATGGCTTGAACAGACGTGTGGCCTGGAAAGCACCAGAAGAAGAAAAAAAATCTAACCCTCTCAGGCGTTTCAACAAACAGCATATGTTACACCGAGGGAAATTCCACCTTGGACTGGCGAGTGCCAGCAAGAGCAAGCAGGAGAGCCGGAAGCAACTGACTGACAAGAACCTGTCAAATTAATTCTCAGAGGAGACACGTCCTGTTTACTTTCCAATTCGAAACCTCGCTAACGTCCATAGCTGTGGCCAGCAAGCTGACTTTGGACTAAGGCGGAGATAAAAACCCACGGTCAAAGTTTTACATAAACATGCCTAGCTTACTGCAGATACGTTTCCCATTAACATTACTCCCATCCCAGATTTAGTGATTAGGAAACTCAATTCAAGAAAATGATGCCGAACCTGAAAGTTTAATCCCATCGTCATCTCCACTGTGAGCCCTTTCCAAGTAGTTCTCCAGAAGCTGGGCTGTACAGATGACAATATCGTTTTTCTGGACAATGTCTGTGAAGGAGATTTTGAGCTGGGAGTCCCCACTGACCCTCTCAACTTTGTATTTGTTTTTAAGGAACTTCCAGAACTCTGTGGAGTAATGCTGCTCGACCAGGGGCACCTGAAGGAGAACATATCATTATTAGAAAGACTAGAGGTTACTCACATTCAATATGTGAGGGTCTGCCTCTAAAAAGAAAGCTATACTGTATTTCTCACTGTCAGTATGCACTTAGCTGGTGCATATGCACAGTTCTTTATGTTTGAAAGTACAACAACTTATGAACAGAGTTCATTTTTAAAAATGGTTTAGACTGACAAATTGGACGTGTGTTACAATAATGCGTGCATACAAGATGACATATTCAGTGTTTTTGAGTTTGTGGAGGTACTCACTTTCCTGCCAAAAACAGTACTAGAAAAGTGATTTCTACTTCAATGAAGATGCATATCATGTTGTGTGTTTTATTTAATTAATTTCTCAAATTGGATCGGGATGTACATTTTAGATGCTGAGAAAAAGAACACTAAGTAACTCCATAACACAGTCACACTTGTAGGGGTGTGCATCGTTTATAAGCAGTGCTCGACTTGGGCAGGAGCTCACTGGAGCTGAGTACAGGGACCTACATTTTTCTACTGCTGGACTTCATGCACCTCATATAATATTAGCTCAAAAGTATTGTGAAGCTCCTGCACTTAAATATTAACAGTACCGGCACCCAAAATGAGTACCCGCATACCCTACATGTGAACCGTGCTAGATGTGATATGACAATGTTTTTTCCAATATAGAAAAAGAACATGGGAATGTCTGTGCCAAACTGAAATGTTGTAAAGTGGTGTATTCTATTACTCTTAAAGTTCATTATTTGTGAAGAGTAGAGACTGTCACGCCCAGTACTGTACTGTGCTAGCAGCTTTCTTTGTGATCTCTATAGGCCTTGCTACAGTGTGTTACAATACACACACATACAGTACAGACAGGTTGTGTGCATGGGAATATTGTATGGGAAACTGGAGTACCTTGTTAACCAAGACGACCACTTTCCCTGGTCGGCCCTCTTTCCTCCTGCTGTCCAGATGTTCTTTGGTAATATAGACAGCAACTCTGGTTTTACCACTTCCTGTCGGGAGGCATATGATGATGTTTTTTCCCTCCAAGGCGGGCCTGGCCACGTCCATCTGATAATCTCGAAGAACAATGACAGCTTTTGGGGGGCTTTCAGCAGCAGGGGCAATACAGCCTGTTAGAGCAGAGGAGCGAGGTTCAGATCAAAATTGTTGTCCACATCAGCACCCTGAAAATCCTTCTTTATCTCCCCTACACCTACATTGATTGAAGTGGATTTAACAAGTGACATATAAAAGGGATCATAGCTTTCACCTGGATTCACCTGGTCAGTCTATGTTATGGGAAAAGCAGGTGTGCTTCCATGTATAACTACAAGGAAAACATTTTAATCTCCCTACGCATACATTGTATGTTAGAGGTTTTGTCTCAAGTAGCATTATTAAATTGGACTCCGGCAACAAAAACCAACGGAGAGATATGGTGTCCTAAACTCAACAGGAAATAGACAGTGACAGTGAACGTTGTGGTCTCCTGGTCTTTTATCAGCAAATCCCAGACTTATTAGAGAGGAGATTCCACCATGGTTAATGCCATGTCAATAAGATATGAATCCCACACAGAGTGTTTTTCCGCCTGATGGAGAAAGCAGAATGCAATATACTGTATTTTAATGAAGTACTCCCAATGTCTTCTTTAAGCCGCAGAGCACACATGCAACTGGTTTATGGAAACGCACCATATCCCCATATGTATTGGATCTGCTCACATCAGGCATTCTGCCCAACTTCCAGAGTAGCTAAATAAATAAAAAATCCCCAACATGTGGCTGAATATGGTGACTCACGGTCTCGATGGCAGAGTAATGTAAGCAAGATTGAGAGTAACTCAAACTAAAGGCAATACAAACAGGCACACAGTGGTGTCATCAGAGGCTGGTTTGAGTGACAGGAGCTGTCAGCGTCGGTGTGTTAGGCTTCACCTGGCCGAGGCCTCCTGCTGGCTCATCTGCCACGTAACATTGACGTCCCATGACTCATCACTCCGCATCATCATCATGATGTCACAGACCCCTTGTGGTGGAATCATGGCATAAATATCAATTGGCTGATTTATAAAAAGCCTATTAAAGTGAACTAATCAGTCACCTTGTTTTATGTGAGGTGAGAAAACTAAAAGTGTTGCCTCTAAAAGGGCAAATTCCTTCATACTTAAATTGATTTCAAGCGTGTGAAACATGTGGCAACCCAAGGCATCACTGTCTAACATACAGTACCAGTACCTACTCATTCCAGGGTTTTTCTTTATTTGACTATGTCTTACATTGTAGAATAGTAGTGAAGAAATATGAAATAAATATGGAACCAAAAAAAAGTGTTAAATCAAAATAGATTTTAGATTTTATATTCTTCAAAGTAGCCACCCTTTGCCTTGATGACAGCTTTGCGCACTCTTGGCATATTACTGAATCATAACCATGTAACAACATCCAACTCTTCCTTTAGTCCCTATATGGACTCTAAATAGCATGTGTTTGTAATTGGGAGCTTTGGCTATGCTCCGTCCTCTTTAACCTGTGTGGCTTGTCACGATACACATGGAACATACTCTCTGAGCCAAATAGGATAGGCTCTAGGGTACTCTTCCATTCAAACTTGTCTCTCATTCCATTTCTCTCTCACCCAAACTATGGATTCTCCTCCAAATGGAAAAACCAATAGAAAGTTCCTTTCATTCTATCATATTCAAAAAGGTTAACTAAAGTACAAGCAACAATGCTTATTATACCTTTACTATAATTACAAATGAATCTAATTATTTTTAGGGATCTGTATTATTCATCAGCGCAACACCTGGTTCGGAAATGCGATTGGTCGAGGTCCTGACAGATATTATGGAATGTTTTAAACCCATAAAACAATGAGAGCTTTCAGAGAATGTCACGAGGACATGATGCAACGTAAGACTAACATCACAGCAGGTTGAGAAGAAACAACAACAATAACTTTTCAGGAAATTTGACTGAGTGAGGAACTTGAGGTAAACGTATGAACGGAATAGCAGACCGGATTTCATTGCACATTTGGCCTTCATTTGAGCAAGCTTTGCAAGCGCCCTCTCCTTCTCCTATATAGTTCCAGCATTCAATCACTCATTCCCAAAAGTGTTCAACTGATTCCACCATTATCGTTTCAAGATTAATGCTAAAGGACAAAGTACAAGTGCTGCTGACTTAATCCAAAACTGCAGACTAGAGTGAGGGATGGCCCTTCAAGTGTGACTTTGATGGTTCCCCATTTTGTACATGGTGGAGGAGTACAGTAGGACTATATTTGTGATTGTCTGATGACTCGCAATAGTTCAAAATGTTTTAAAAAGAGCCTATGCTATGAATCTAACATATAATCCAACTGCATTATTTTCTAAGGTAATGTCAGATACAGTTTCTAACTTTTGTTCAAAGAATGATTAGGGGTTGAGCTATTTTCCAAAAATTGCCGCATATGAAACAGAACAGGACAAGGTGAATTAAATATTACCTGACATTGAGAGATCCAAGCTATTTTCCGGTTTCCCATTTTCCATTGGTTCTTCTGTGCCACTATATAGGTCTAAAAAGATCAAACAATAATTATTTACACAACTGGTGTGTTAATAATTTTCAAAGGTTAAAGTCATCCATCTCAATGTGATATTTTCAGCTTAATGTGTTAACATTTGTTTACACAGATTTTGTACTGCACAAAATATAAATGCAACATGTAAAGTGTTGGTCACATGTTTAATGAGCTGAAATAAAAGATCCCAGATATTTTCCACACGCACAAAAAGCTTATTTGTCTCTAATTTTGTTTTGTTGTAAAGCATTTCTCCTTTACCAAGATAATCCATCCACCTGACAGATGCGGCATATCAAGAAGCTGATTAAACAGTATGATCATTACACAGGTGCACCTTGTGCTGGGGACAATAAAAGGCCACTCTAAAATGTGCAGTTTTGTCACACAACACAATGACACAGATGTCTCAAGTTGAGGGAGCATGCTGACTGCAGGAATGTCCACCAGAGCTGTTGCCAGAGAATTTAATGTTAATTTCTCTACCATAAGCCACCTCCAACGTCATTTTAGAGAATTTGGCAGTATGTCCAACCGGCCTCACAAGCACATGTAACCATGCCAGCCCAGGACCGCCACATCTGGCTTCTTCACCTGCAGTATCATCTGAGACCAGCCACCTGGACAGCTGATGAAACTGAGAAGTATTTCTGTCTGTAATAAAGCCCTTTTGTGAGGAAAAACTCTTTCTGATTGGCTGGGCCTGGCTCCCAAGTGAGTGGGCCTATGCCCTTGCAGGCCCACCCATGGCTGCACCCTAGCCCAGTCATGTGAAATCCATAAATTAGGGCATAATTTATTTATTTCAATTGATTGATTTCCTTCTATGCTTCCTTGCATGTTGTGTTTATATTTTTGTTCAGTATAAATACTGTACAGTTGAAGTCGGAAGTTTACATACATCGTAGCCAAATACATTTGAACTCAGTTTTTCACAATTCCTGACACTTAATCCTAGTAAAAATTCCCCGTCTTAGGTCAGTTAGGATCACCACTTTATTTTAAGAATGTGAAATGTTAGAATAATAGTAGTTTGTAAAACAAGAAATGTGTGGAGTGGTTGAAAAACTAGTTTTAATGACTCCAACCTAAGCGTATGTAAACTTCCGACTTCAACTGAATTTACTGCTTTGAACTAGTACTGCTTCAGTGTTTCAAAAATGTGTCTCCAATGCATCTTCCTCTAGCACTCTACTTATTTATCCTTAAAGGTTGAATATCCAACCGGGGCCCGTGTTCATAAAGCGTCTCAGAGGAGGAGTGCTGACCTATGAACAGGCGTGTCGCCCGTGTCCATTAATTATAATCTAAAATGCAAAACTGACCCCAGATCAGCACTCCTACTACGAGACGCTTTATGAACAAAAGGCCCAGCACTACAACCTTGACTCTCATGATCAATGCTGTAAAGGTCAGTAAAAGGGTATGACTGTGTTATATTGCACCTGCAATTTCTGAGTCAGCCTCTGAAGGTTCATCCAGATGCATGCTGGTCACACTGCTATCCAATGTCTCCTGCTCTGGGAGAAAAGATTTCCCCGCTGCTTCTACAGGACCCTCCTCCACCATTGGATCCACATTCCCTGGAGCTTCATTCACAGCCATCAGGACACCTGGCTCATCTGGTGTATTGGTCATGTTATAAATTATATCACAATGAGAAAAAGACAGGGATAGGCTAGTCAATATTTACAACTTATTCAAAGCTACTATTCAAGTTCAAAGGAGCATGGCTAGCATGAAGGACAATGTATGGGCAATCTATACATTCTTACCTATCAAGTTATCACCAGGTGACTCCCCTGTCAATTCTTTACACAGGTCATTGTGTTCAGTGACCTGTAAGGCCTTCAAGAAGGTGGAGAACCATCCGGGCGGGAATCTCACGATTCTCCTGAGCAGTTCACGAGCACCACCCATATTTCCTCGGTTTTGACATTCAGCTAAAATCTAAAACAGAAATAGAATGGGTTAAAAATAGGCTAATGTAAGCGTTATGTACTCGCATCAAAGCTGCAGTGCAGTTAGTGGCATTAGTCTGCCCTCATCTGGTCCAGAGATATATTACATAAATACACTAAGCGGACAGTTTATTAGGTACACCCATCTAGTGCCCCCAGAACAGCGTGAATTCTTCGGGACAGTAAAACATTGCTGAATTCTCATCAAGGGATGTAACGTGTGCTAGGAAAACATTCCCCACACCATTACGCCACCAGTCTGTACCATTGACAACAGGCAGGATGGGGCCATGGACTCATGCTGCTTAGCCAAATCCTGACTGCCATCAGCATGACATAACAGGAACCGGGTTTCCTTGGACCAGGCAATCTTTTTCCACTCCTCAACTGTCCAGTGTTGGTGATAGCTGCCCACGCTTCTTGTTTTTAGTCGATTCCGGTGTGGTCGTCTGCTGCAATAGCCCACCCGTGAAGGACCCACGCGTTGTGCATTCAGAGATGCCGTTCTGTACACCGTTGTACACTGCACCATTATTTGCCTGTTTGGGGTCCGCATGTCATCTTGACGATTTTTTGACATTCCCTTTCTGGCACTGACAAATATACCACGCTCAAAAATGATTTTCTCTGATTGTCTATGCTATTAAAATGTGGGTGAAAAGGGAAACAAATAATACATTCTGAGTTTTTGGGAGGCGAAGGACACGGTCTACCAGTGTCCTAGCTAGCTGTGTTACCGGTGTCCTCCCGGTGGGAGCGAAGGACACTGTGTGTTAGCTAGCTAGCTAGATAGTTATCTCTAGAAGGACTCTGGTACACAGCTCAACAAGGTCTCACTGCAGAATTAGACATTCATCCACATTCTCCAAAAGTCAAATTTCAAAGTGTTTTTGTTGCTCCTGCTGCTCTGTATCATTTAATTTCTCCTTAAGGTCAAATTGATTTTTTTTAAATTCCAAAACACTAATATAAAAATTAAAACCAGTGTCCACGACTGGGATCGAACACGAAACCTTCTGATCCAGAGTCATGGGATTGTTGCTCCTGCTGCACTCTATCGTTTCCATTTCTCAAAATGTCAAATTTTAAGGGTTAAATTGAGGCACTCATTCCGAATGGTTACGGTAAGGGTCAAAGTCTGGGATAGGGTTAAAACATTAAAACAAACCTTTGGACCAGAGCCATGGGATTATGTCCATCCACCACCCCCACCCATAACACTCTTGGCACAGAATCCCCCTGCATGTTTTGTTGTTGTTTATGTGTGACTGGAGCTGCGCTGACTGACTCCCACCAAACCTCACCCTTTCTCGCCTTCACATGAGAGATTAATATCACCTCCAGCTCATGGCTTCAGCCAATCGGACCAATAGCCATATGTCGCACCCCTGTCTGTGCATGCTCTAGCCATGCAGTCTCTCTAGGCCCGGATTGGCTTTGCAAATCATACTTTACAAATATCTATTCGGACCTGTGTATTTATCTCGTGTATCGCATATTTATTATACATCTGTTTCTGTTCATTACAGAACCACACCCATGTATATGTAACAGTATAGACTTTACGCCGCAGCCCTTGCAGAGCAAGGGGAACCACTACTTCAAGGTCTCAGAGCAAGTGACGTCACCGATTGAAACGCCACTAGCGCGCATCACCGCTAACTAACTAGCCATTTTACATCGGCTACATATATACACATTTACATACCCATGTACATAACCATGTTCATCTTCTCCTGTGTGTGAGTAAAGTTCATGTGTGTGTTAACTCTTAGTCTGATTTATTCCCCTCTAACCAAGGGGTGTCAGTGAGTCACAAACCAGTAAAATACATAGAGCGGGGTCGCTCTCTTTCAACTCTAGCAAAACCTAAGCCTACTTGATGGTAATTGTGCTCACTGTTGCCCCTAGGGTCAGGTTTTGAAGGAATTTCCAAACATCGATAGACGTCTAATTTCGATGTCAATCTTGAACGACCTGAATGGGTAGCTAGTTAAAAACGCAGATCATACTGTTATTTCCTTTTTGACCCACATTTTAAATCGCACAGACAATCAGGGGATATCCAGAATATTGCCATGCAGGAATGCCCTGGTTGCGAGCCGAAATTGCACCCTTCTTGTACATTTAGGTCATCATTAATAATCTGATTTAATGAGAGTTAAAAAATAAATTAAAAAACGTTTTTTATTTAACCAGGCAAGTCAGTTATGAACAAATTCATATTTACAATGATGGCCTACCCCGGCCAAACCCGGATGACGCACATACAACTACTTACAATTTCACGGTCCTCTGCGGTGAGAATACCTTTAGAAAAACAGTCCCAGCAAACATCAGTAGTCTTCATCCCCAAAAGCCTTGGCGACAGAAGTTCAATTAGTCTGACGCAGTTGTCATTCTCTGCCTCCAGAGCAGGACATGGAGGGCTATCCTCCACGTAGGTGGCAGCATGTTTACAACCCCCAGCTGACAGTGCATCCACAAACTCCCTGAACCAACCTTTCGGAAGTGGCCGGATCCTGATGATTGTATCAATAAGTAGATCCACTGCCTTTAGATTGCTCTCTTTTCTCGCCTTAGTTCGGATCAAGTCCTTGTTGTCATTGTCTAAGAAGTTCAGGTGATCCAGTACAAACTCGATTTCAATGAGTTTCCGCAGCCTAGGTCTGAAGTCCTCAATCAGACTGATGTTGGTGGTGTTATCTTTGTCAGCGGCCATCGATCAGGTTGATCAGAGATATACACGAAATGCCTGGTCACATCGAAGTCCTGAGTCACGTAGAAAAGCACACGGAAGAGTAGGCTAACTGCAGTGCAAATAGTTAAATCAACATGAGTCAATCGAGATTCTATTCCCGTCAATGCAAGCACTTTCAGTTTCGTTTCTCCCTCTTCAATCTGGTTTCCACCAGTTACCACAGCCACAAAGTCAAAATATTAATGAAAACTAAAATTAGCTATTTGGTCTTATTTTAAGGTTAGAGTTAGGCATAAGTTAAGCAGTGTGGTTAGGTTTAAAATAACATTTTAAGAAGATACATTGTAGAAATAGGCGAGGTTTATTATTTTTTTTAATATATTTTTTATTAACAACAAATCAATACAGGAAGTACATGTGGGAACACAATGGACAATTGGGCTAGGAGCGGGGCTAGGGGGTACAACATCACATTACACCTTAAGGGACATACATACACTTATAATTGTAACAGCTTTTTTGTTAGTAGAGTATTTAATTGTCTTAAAATACAGTTCAATTTCTTTTTGTAAGGTAAGATTTTTTTTTTTGCAAGGTAAGAAAATGTGTTTTTTTATTTGTAAATTTACACTTGTGAATATGAAATTTGGCCAAAATAATTATGAAATTAATTACATAAAAATGTTTCAGCTTATTTCTATCGTAGGTAAAGATTCCAAGCAGTACATCCCTCCATAGGCGAGGTTTATTACTTTGTGGCTGTGGAAACTAGTGACGACACTGCAGTCTCGAGGAAGCACTGCCATATAATTGCCTACCACTAGAGCAATGTATTGATAAAAAAAAAACGAGCTGTTGACTACTAAACTTCCAATAAATGGAACGATTGAGGAACACCGGTGTGAATCCACCTATGGATTCAGGGACCAATCAAAATACAAAACAAACCAGCCCGGTCTCAGAGCGTTTCGTATTATTCTATTCATAAATCTCAGACACTTGATTTAGTATGATATAATGTTTGGTATGGTTAAGTAAAAATGATGGGTGGGTATATATCGCAAACATCTAGCAACCCAAAGGTTTTGAGTTAAATTTTCATCATGGACAACTTTAGAATTTTAGCTAATTCAACTACTTACTACTTTTTAGCTACTTTGTGCCTACTTAGCATGTTAGCTAACCCTAACCTTAACCCTTCCACTAACCTTAACTCTTTAACCTAACTCCTAAACCCCTAGCCTAGCTAATGTTAGCGAGCTAACTAATGTTAGCCACCTAGCTAGAATTTGTAACATATCATACGTTTCAAGATCATACGGGGTTCAAGATGAACAACTCATGGTATAATTCTAGGAACAAACAGGAACTCAAGTCATTTTGTTCACCCAACCTAGAATACCTCACAATTAAATGCCGACCATATTAGCTCCCAAGAGAATTCTCCTCCTCCTCGCGCTACTAAGACTCTCGACCATTGTTATTCAAACTTCCGGGATGCTAACAGGGCCCTCCCCCGCCTTCTTTTCGGCAAACCTGACGACGACTCCATCTTGCTCCTCCAGTCCTATAGGCAGAAACTCAAACAGGAAATGCCTGTGCTTCGTACTTTTCAACGCTGGTCTGACCAATCGGAATCCACGCTTCAGAATTGTTTTGATCACGTGGACTGGGATATGTTGCGGGTAGTGTGCAAAATTAATCTAGATGCATACACGGATACGGTGACTGAGTTCATAAGGAAGTGTATAAAACCTACCCTAACCTGAAACCGTGGATAGATGGTAGCATTCGCGCGAAACTGAAAGCGTGAACCACCGCATTTAACAATGGCGGGACTGACGTCACAGAGACTGACGTCTTGCTTCTGGACAGGATAAATACATTCTTTGCACGCTTTGAGTATAACACAGTGCCACCGACCCGGCCCGCTACCAAGGACTGTGGGCTTTCCTTCTCCATGGCTAACATGAGTAAAACTTTTAAACGTGTTAACCCTCGCAAGGCTGCCAGTCCAGACGGCATCCCTAGCCGCATGCGCAGACCAGGTGGCTGGTGTGGTTACAGGCATATTCAGTCTCTCCCTATCCCTGTCTGCTGTCCCCACATGTTTCAAGATGGCCACCATTGTTCCTGTACCCAGGAAGGCAAAGTTAACTGAACTTAATGACTATCGCCCCGTAGCACTCACCTCTGTCATCGTAAAGTGCTTTGAGAAACTAGTCAAGGATCATATCACCTCTACCTTACCTGCCACCCTAGACCCACTTCAATTTGCTTACTGCCCCAATAAATCCACAGATGATGCAATCACCATCACTTTGCACACTGTCCTCTCTCATCTGGACGAGAGGAATACCTATGTAAGAATGCTGTTTATTGACTATAGCTCAGCATTCAACACCATAGTACCCTCCAAGCTCCACTCAAAAACATTATTTTGGTATTTTTTAAATTAATCCCAGAGATGTGGACTCGAGTCATGCGACTTGGTCCCGAGTTGCTAATTTTGCAACTTGAGACTTAACATGGCAAAAAGAAAGATACTTAAGTCGACTTCGACTTGTTTATCTATGACTCAGGACTGAAATTTTACCTGAGCTGTAACACTCAAGAGACTTGAGAGACTTGGATTTCCCCCTCCCAAAAGAACAGCACCCCCTTCCTCTCCTGTTAAATTATGTTATTACACCGTAAACAATTCCGTTTCTCAAAGTGGAGAATCGCATATGGGAAATTATCATTAAATTATGTTCTTAGCACCACAGTGCCGGCAGGTGCGGAAACGCAAGGGGAAAAATAGAGCACTCTCCTATACTTTCAATGCTTGTCACTTGAAAATATGCACTCTGAGCAAGAGTTTATGTGAGTGTTTATTCTCAGTTCACCACAGACCTCTCAACGTGCATGTAGTGGGCGAGGAGAAAACACTTGATTCTAACTGGATATTTCACAATGTCAGTCGAACGGTAGCTGATTATCAACACTAGCTGTAAATCATCATTTGGATGGCATTTGTATGAGTAATGATGATTCAAAAACTTGGGGACTTGACTTGAGACACTAAAGTTAGGACTTGGCCCCATCTCTGATTAGTCCATGGTTGAGGGAAGGGAAAACCTAGTTCACGTGACGGGCCATAGTCCGGTGCTCCGAGGCTCAGCATAATCGTATCTGCCAATTCCCATCTGTAAATCCATGATGGAGGAGAAAAAAGGGGAAAATGGGAAAAATAAGCATTTCTATAAAATTTTACTGTCCTCCAAGCAGGCTCAGTCCTGACCATTCTCTTTCCCTAGGCGATACAAAATAAATACCCCCCCTCTAGGGGCGCGACCCGGCATCCCACCTGGGCGAGCCTGAGGGGCCGGCCAAGGCATGGGCGCTGGACGAGCCGGCTGGGGCGTAGAAGCCCGACGAGCTGGCAGAGGTGTGGGAGCCTGGCGAGCCTGCTGAGGCGTGAAAGCCTGACAATCCGGCTGAGGCGTGAAAGCCTGACAATCCGGCTGAGGCGTGAAAGCCTGACAATCCGGCTGAGGCGTGAAAGCATGACAATCCGGCTGAGGCATGAAAGCCTGACGCTGAGGCGGGGGAGCCTGATGAGCCAGCTGAGGTGTGGGAGCCCGATGGGCCGGCTGAGGCATGACGTGGGATGTGAGCACGATGAGCCTGCTGAGGCATAGGAGCCCAACGAGCTGGCTTAGGCATGATGTGGTATGGGAGCCTGCCGACCCAACCGGGGAAAGGAAAACTCTCGAGCCAGCTAAGCCTTGAAAGCCTGACGAGCCAGCTGAGGCACCCCCGGTTCCATCGGCGGCGGCACCCGGACCCGACGTCACCAACAAAACAAAAAACAAAAACCTCCCTGATGCTTCGTATAGTGGTGTCAGCATTCTGTAAGGATCATGAGCGCTGGAGACGAGAAGCAGGTACAGGGTCAAAACATTTAATAACCACAGACAGGAACAGAATACGGACAGCGTCTGGACAGGGGAAACGGAAACAACAATAATGCTGACACAGTGATGAAACAGAGGAAACAGACAGATATAGGGAAGGCAATCAAAAACGTGAAGGAGTCCAGGTGAGTCCAATGAGCGCTGATGCGCGTAATGATGGTGACAAGTGTGCAATGAAAGGCAACCTGGCGCCCTCGAGCGCCAGAGAGGGAGAGCGGGAGCAGGCATGACAGAATAGTCCCAATAAGCAAAATGAGCTTAATCGATGTGGCAAGTGACACTTTTGGGACTGAATCAAACAGTGGATAGATTTTGGTTGAATTTTTCCTTTAAGCTTTGGCCATTACTTTACCTATGTTTCTGTGAGGATAACGTCCTTATTGGACACTATTTTTAATCAGCAAACTGTTATAACTGTAATTTTGTGTATTCTATTTATCTGGGCACACTTATCTATTCATCACACCCATTCATTTAAAACAGCTCTCAATTGTCATTTCCACTTTACTTTACTGACTTTACTGTCCCCGTTGGGAAATGTTGTTTCAGTATCATGTACACGTTTAAAGTGGTGTTTAAATACAATAGACAACAAATTGACAATACAAAATGAATAACAGTTACAGTAGATAGATACATTATACACCGATGAAAGAAGACCAGCCTGCTGGCCTTACTGGGTGGATAGAATCATTAACCTGAGCTGTTTAGGAGGGATATCACACCTGGCTCAAATTATTGTCTAGTTCTGTTTTTTCCTGCCGGGGGGTGCCCTATACCTGCACCCAAAGGGGAGTAGTTCAAAGTCCAGGTACAGGGGGTGGCTTAGGTCTAAAAGGATTTTGTGAGCCTGATGAGGGCACTGACCTTAAAGATCTCATCCAAGCCTGCCCGTTTGACTCCAAGTGGCTTGCTTGCTGTGGTGATAAACCTTCTCAGCATATTTTTCTGGCTGACAGTGGCATTGCCAAACCAACAAACAATACAAAAAGTTCAAATTCTCTCATTGAAAGATTTCTACAACAGAGTCAGTGTAGTACAGTCAACATTAAAACATCCCCGCTTTTTGAGAAAGCACAGTCTCTGCTGACCCTTTTTGTAGATCCGGTTTGTACATTTACTCCACCGAAGCTTATTGTCCAAGAGGACACCCAGATATCTCTATGTTCTGACCTCTAATAGATATTCAGTCAGTATAGTACATTACAGTCAACATTAAAAGATCCCTTTAAGTAAAAACAGCTCTTAATTGCCATTTCCACTCTAGTCAGTCAAGCTCATAGAGTGTGGGGCACGAGATAAAGGGCTTCGAAGTGCAGGCATGGAATCGATATTGCGCTCAGCACTACAAAGCGTACCTTTAATTGTTTTCTTGTGTTAATTGTGCAGTGGGATTGTCTGAGGAAGTGCTATGATGCGAAGGCGAAACAATAGTGTTAAGTATAAACCTATGTCCCTGGAATACAAGCAAATTGGGATTTACTTACGAATCGACTTTATCGCTTGAGAATCTTGCAAACCATGAAATGGAGGCAGACAGTGGGAGTTCAGAGATAGAATCTGACAAAAGTGAAGAGGAAGAACCTGTGTTGACAGGTGTGGGGAGAAGGCTTCTGAGCCTTACCCCAATGATCAAGAAAATGCCTGAGATGACTCTGGCCCAGTGGGAGTGCATTTTGTGGAGAAAGTGGAGTCATGTCTTTTGGCCGACCCATTTGTGGCATCTGGCGAAGTGGAAAAGCAGTTGGCTGTTAACACACTGAAAGTATCCAGAAGTGGATATTCTGTATATCTTCCACCCTGAAGGAGCGGGCGCTCTGCCTCGCGCCCTTAGGACAAGAGCTGTAAATTGCTTTGCTCTCAGGAGCAGAGTACCACTGAAATGAATGATTTTGGCGGTGGCTTTGAGTGTGAAGATGGATCAACCGAAGTTGAGGATCCATGGAGTCTGTGATGCATGCAGTTTGGTGAGAAGCAGACCTGGTGGAGAGCGCGACACCGAGGAGACCACGTCTATCCTTTAGAGTTTTGATATTGAGTGCCTGATAAAGTCATGCTATGATATATGGATTAACCATTGAGAGCATTTGTTCCAAATCCACTACGATGTTTCAGGTGCCACGGCTATGGTCATGTAGCATGAAGATGCTGAGGTGTGAGAAGTATGCAGGAGGGCATCGGACAAAGGAGTGTGTAGTTTTGGAGGAAAAAGTAGTGTTTCAATTGTGGGAGGAGCCCATGTTGCTGGGGATCAGAAATGTCCTGTGTGAGTGAGACAGGTTGAGGTTGCCAGGGTTTGAGAAGGGCAGAAAGTGTCATATGCTGAGGCAGTGAGGAAGTAGAGGATGATGGGCAAAGGGTGAGGGATCATGAGAGGATACCACTAAGTAGTAGGCCAGGACTGAATGACCCGAACAGTTTGTGTTTTATCAAGGTTGGTTTCTTGGCATTCATTGCTATGGTAATTAACTGTACTGCAAAGTGTGGAAAGGAAGTCACAGAAGCTAAAAGTAGTAGCAGCAGCAGAAAAGTTATTGGGAGAGAAAGATTTTAAGCCAGAAGAGTTACAGGAGATGTGGCCAGGAGAAGGAACGGTTAGGTCAAAGTAGTGGGATAAGGGAGGTGTTTAGCAGTTTTGGTTTTATAGTTGCAGGGTTATGTGTGGCACAATTTTTTTTCTTCTTCCCGTTCTTTTTCTTTTTTGTTTTGTCACAATGTGGAATGTACATTCCGAACTGAGAAAGGCAGCAATTCGCCAAAAAACGTCTAGTCTGCCGGAAATTCACACGAAGAAGAATCATTTTGCAGGTATTTTTAGTTGATTAGCCATACACCTGTTCTTGATTGTTTGAACTCTTGGAGCTTGGAAGTTTTACCTGTCTTCTGAAAATATCCTAAACGTTTGATATCTTGGTCCTTTTGATTTTAAACCTCTGAAGTGCACTGAGCGACTTCAGTCTCCAATCCACTGACTGTGTTAAAACATCTGTCCAGGCCAATAAACAGTTCCATGGCTTTTATGTTGCAGGCCTTTTGTTGTTTTGCCAAATAGGGCCTACCTGTGAGTTCCTTGAAAAACATTGCATTATGTTCTGAATTCCTGTGCATTAGCGCCATCAATATGAAGAGTTAATGCTTTACACATGATGGTTGATGTGCATTGATGACGACCATCCATGAAAAAAGGATAATATAAAAGACTTGGTACACTTGACATTGTATTAAATATACTTTTTATTTCTTGAAATAGGCAAGGTAATTAGCTAAACCCAATTGTACTCTTTACATTGTGTCTGTAATCACTTCTGCGCAGAAACATTCCAATTATTTGTAGTGGAGTGTAAAAAGCAAGACATGTTGAAAATGCGTCAAAAACATAATTTAAAAAATAGACCAACTAATTGTTTCTTTATCCCCCTAGTTTGTGTGAATCAGGCCAAATTTATGCAAAAGATTACTAAGGACTTTACCACGCATTTACTTTCCATGCAATACCTAGGCTACTCATTTCAGGAAATGTAAAAATAAACATTCATTAGTTGGACTATTGTGATTATACGTTTACTGTCTGCTACTTTGTTATACGTGTCCTTGTTTGGAAATGGACTTAATGTGACACACTCATTCTATAATTATAATACAGTAATCATGGAACCTAAATCCTTCCATCGCTTTAACGTTTTAGTGCTTTGGACATGCAAGTATACTGTCTTGTCTTCATTCATTTATATTGAAGAGAGAGCAAGGGCATTTGTTATCCCCTGCTGTAAATACTACAGTACACCATTGAACATGGATTGTAAATGCATGCACAAAATAATTGCATTGCTGAATATTCAAGCAGCTTTTAGTGCAAAAGACATTTCCCCCACGAACAGATATGGTGGACCAAATCTTTAGAAAAAAGGTCAACCAACTGGAAGTTCTTCAAAAGTAAATGCTTCAGTTTCATTTTATTGCTCCCATAGCTTCAGGACAAACGTACGCTACCACTAACATTTCAATGGCACCCCATCCTTTAATGTATTCCTTAATAAATAAAAATACATTTACATATTTGTACATGTCTTTCCTTATAAGATTGTATTCATGTGCATTTACTATGAGAGCAGAATACATTGGAAAACAATGTGATTGAGTTTATGTTGAGAATGAGCAGAGTGAGGCTACATAAAGCTACTGATTTGATTTTTGGATTTAGTTATAGGCACAATACACCATCTATATTTCCTGGGCCTATTGATAAGCTAACATTAGCTCCATGTGCTACATAACATGTAATACTGTGTATGCATAATCATTTAGTAAAATAAACTGCAATCTAAAACAAAGTCTGAAGTATATGGACAATGCCTTTATCATACAGCTACTTGTGGTTCAAATAAGCCGTGCAAAAAAAGAAAAGAAACATACTATGGTGAAAGTAAATGTACTACCTTGTAAACCTACCAAAATCACACTTGCCTGTCAGAGGTCTGAATCAAAGCTACCATGCAACGAAAACAATCTGTCATGCAAATCATTTCAGGAGGAAAACTACAAGATACTTCACATATTGCAATGCAATTAAGAGAGAATGAAACCCTGAGTCACACTTCAGAGAAGACAGGCAAAATGAAAATAAGAGATCTTGCTCTATGGCCTTGGAGGTCCTGGGTCTGAGACTGGCCTATGGAGTCCTGTGTTGGGAGATGAGTCTGATAGTGGAGAGGAGTCCTCAATAGGAAGAAAGAGAGATTTGGAATGCTGATGCCCTGCATGTTTGTTCTGTGTGTTTCTTTGTACAAGCAGTACTGTAAGGCTGTCCTCTATGGGTGAATCATCCATGTAAGCCAAGCCTGACAGCGAGTCTTTGGATTCCTGATGACTCCTCTCCAAGTTGAGTTCAGGACTCTGATAATGTAAAAGAAATAACAGCAAACACACACACACACACACATTTCATCGTAAGTGTGTGCTTTGACCATTAGAAAGTGCCTCAGAATCCTTGGAGCTGGTCATCACTTTTCAAAAATGATATCCATTCCGTGTTTAAAAAGTCTGAGTCCTTGATTTCCATTGTCTGTTTGTTCTGTGGAAATCAACAGTTCAGTACGTACTTGTGATGATGAATGGCTGAAGCAATGGCTGCTGGTCAAAGCAGCGATTGGCTGGACCATAACAGCTGGCCTTTGATAGTCTGGACTAGCAGTCACAGTGCTGTAGGCAGGAGGTCCCAGTGTGGACTGCCTCTGCAGGAGCTGCAGGATGGTCTGAATATCTGATGTCATCTGGGACTCCAGCCTGCAAACACAGAATGCAGAAAATGAACGGCTACTCTTGGTTATAGGGACTGGAGGCTAATGGAAGACAAGTTCAACACCAATCAATAACCATACTGCCTCTAGGCTATCGTTGTTTTGTTTTTATTGTACAGTTGTTGTATGTATCAAATTCTAGCACTAGGGGGCGCTTGTGATCTATGTTGACACTACAGGATCGTCATGGTTGTCAATTCAATCAAAAGGCTTGGGAACATGTTCTATCGGCTCTCTATGTCTAATAGTCCTACCGATTCTCTCTCTAGGAGTCATAATGAATATTCAGTAAGGGTGGGGTAACAATGCCTGGCTAACTCACATTCACACATTACCGGTAGTCATAATGGATGCATATCCTCCTGCTGCTATATATAGAGCATTATCGGTGGTAATGCTGATTAATCACTTTAATTGCCCTTAGCAGCCATCCGTCAGTCAGAAATAGTGCCATTATGCACATGCTTAGTAAAATGCCTTCATCATTTGTTCAGCAGGCCGTCACTCTCGACACATACGGGAAGACGGATTCTCTGCCATTCAAATAACAGACAACCTTGTTTCGTTTAGTGTAATATAATGGCTGTGTTGAGGAGACCAGCAATTGGCAATTATTTCAGCGCTGCTCCCCCCTTAGAACGATGGTCATTAGGCTACCGCTGAAATAGAGCCTAAATGGTGGAGACATGTTGCTAAAACCACACAAACGGTAGCTGCTAATGGTTGGGTAAAACCCAGGGTCAGAAAGAGTGCACTGGATAATGTGAGTCTTTTTGGAGACAGAAAAATGGTCCACCCGGATGCAGGAGCCCTCCAATGCGTTGTCTCCTATTCTGTGATAATTCCTGCTAAAAATACTGTACCACCTGCTGTTCGACTGTCTACTCTTGGCAGCCTGCTGGCTGCAGGTGTGTTATCTCTCCACTCAACCTGTTTGTCTGCCTCAGGAAATAAAGGGGGTTCAAATGTACTGTATTAATGCACATGGAACAAGTAGTCCATTTACATGTAATGTTGACTTGGATGGAAATTAAGCTAGCTCGCTAGCCCGAGGCTAGCACTTTTCAGACCAGGCTAGTACTTTTCAGACCAGGCTAGTAGAAAATGTGCCAAACTAGCCCGAGATCCAGATGAAATGTTGTCTTTTCCATTATCACATAGCAGATTTCCGACCAGGCTACTTTTCAGACCAGGCTAGTAGAAAATGCGGTCTACTAGTGCACAAAATACTTATAGGAAAATTATACTCAAACTATATTTTGGTATTTGTTTCATTAGTCCACTGTTGATACAGCCCCAATATGTTTTGCATGTCAACAATCAAGTTTTCAAGATATGTGTTGTCATTTTTGCCTCCCTTCTGGCTCTCACATCTTTTTATTGGTCTTTATAGCTGGAGTGAAGTTAGATGTTCATGAATGTTTGACATTACATTGTAGATGTCAGAGATGGCCAAAGGAGTGCAGTACAGTAGGCCTACCTGTTCAAGTGCTCTTCGAGCTGATCTAAGCGTTGCTCCACTTCTCCGTATGTGATTTCACTGGCATCGCCATCCTCGCCCCTCAGGTCCTGCAATTGTGCTGACTCATCCAGGTAGTCTCGGGGCTTCTCGCAGACCCATTTGTCATTGCACAGATCTGGCAAGGGAGGGAAACACACATCCTTTATAAGCTCAAATGTGGGTCAGAGCACAGGTGCCTGGTAATCACTAAACCATCCAACCATTGAAAATAGAACAACACTATTCTATTCATCTTTGGGTGAAAAGCTTCTGTGTGTTGTTCCTTGTGTTTGTAATTTATTAGCCTAGCTAGTGTTTCAGGAGACAATGGGTTTCTATGCCGTGGTGGGACATTCGGGCTAACTCTGGCGTTATCTCTGCTAAACACACTGCTAATACGTGCTGTATACACTGATTAATGCTGGTGTGGGTAAGAGCAGCCTTTTTTTTAATGATTTGAAACAACTGACAGGCTGATAATGAACTTTAATCACGTTTATCTGTTGTAGCAGGAGCCTTTGGGATGCCCAGACTGAAATACACACTCCTTTTTCTGTGGTCTCTATTGTAAGAAATAGGCCTACAGCATTACCTGAGGTGACTGTAGATGACTGTCTGTAGGAGAACAGCAATTGATTTCCATGCTCTGATGGAGAAAAATCAATGTTACCCACGTGCCTTTACAACACACAGAACCGTGTGTCACTGACTAAGTCATACATAGAATTCGCGATGATGACTATTCCAATTGGCTCACATTGTTCTATGAATGGCCTAATGTTTATAAGGTATTCACCTTCCGGGGTGAGAACTAACTAGGACGTACCGTGCACATTTGGAGGGCGAGCATCTGTGCGAAAGCAGTGCAGGATGCCTGTGACTTAAGCTGGTGAAAGAAACTGCTCCACTGAGACTCGTTTTGGTACACATTTCAGCTCCACGCACATGGCTCTTCTCAGGGATTTACAGTGGGGTGGGATTTGATTGATAGGCCTATATTGTCTTTGTGTCTTCGCTCTTAGCCTCCTACACAGGTGCATTTACTGCCTCACTGTTTCTGGATACTCGGTCTTAGACCCACCCACTTGACATCGTGGGGCGTTTTTGGCTGTACGGTAACGTGGTACTTTTCGTCGACATGTAGCCGAGGCAATGACCACATCGGAGGCCTATCTTAACAGTATGCCTGTGACAAGACACTGATGGGGGGGGATAAGTGGATGAGGTTCTATGATCCTCTTAAAAGGGATGTTTTACAGCGGTGGCCATCTCCCAACTGATATGAAGTCATCCCTTTTAGAACTCAGGGGCCCAATCATTGACCTTAACAGCATGTGGCAAAGGGACCGTACAGGCCGTACCGCACAGCTCATTTGAAAGCCGCTAATGAACTGTAGATCATTCTAGAAAGTAGTATGAGTAGAAAAATCTGACGATTCATGCGGGGACATTTAGTTCCCGTGCTCCAACAATAGACTTGGGTGTTACTGTGTGAGCACAGAAAGGGTTACGATTGCATTGCTGCTCACCAATGTTATCGTCAAAAGAGGGAGTTCTCTCCATGATGTCCCCAGGGGGATTGGAGTCGAGCCCCAGTGCAAGGTCTTCCACCGAGGGACACCCCTGGATGGCCGAGCCCATGGACATCTGCTCCTCCTTCCCTGACTGTTTCAGGTCAACTGAAGTTCTCTTTAGGCACAAGTAGGACTCCCTCTCCCTCCCGGAGTCATTTTCTGTTTCCTTGTTGCTTCCCCCTGTGGAATTGTAATCAAGACGAGGCAGTGGAACACACCGTGCTCTAATATTACAGAGAGAAAGCACTGAACTCCTCTGGGACTGAGAGAGCTGCTCAGTGAAAAATGACAAGAGGAAGTGCTCGTGCAAAGTGTGGATACAGAACTCGCCTTTAGTTGGATGCGGTGTGAAGGAGATCCTTCTTGTGATCTTTGTGCTCTTAACGTCTTCCTCTGGATCTGAGTCACTAGCGTGAGAATACGCGGCCTGCAACGATGGGAACATCGCTAATGTAATATCATACAAACAAACATGACATCATTTGCCCCAGCAACATCTAATTAAAGCCACAATGTAACATCTCTATTTAATAGCCATGGCCGTGAGCATAGTAAATGAATACAAAGTTATGTCAATGTAGTCACATACCCTCAACATATACATTAACATAACGTCATAACGCATAATTGTCATCGTCATGCAATGACCTTTCCGAACATATAGTTAAGAAATACCTAAGAATACAGGGAGTGAGCTTTTAAAATATTATTATAGATGATATAATGTTTTGTTTAACACCATCTCATATGGTAAATCTTTTTTTTGTTGTTGTTATAGTCAGGCCTATTTCATTGTCAGAATATGCTACCGAATACTGTACGTTTATTGACCATACAGTTTCGACAGAGGACCCAACAGGCTAGTGTTATGACCATGTGCACCGTCTGACGTACAAAAACATAAGCGCAACATGCAAAGTGTTGGTCCCATGTTTCATGAGCTGAAATAAAATGATTTTCCATATGCGCAAAAAGCTTATTTCTCTCAAAATGTTGTGCACAAATTAGTTTTCATCCCTGTTAGCGAGCTTTTCTCCTTTGCCAAGATAATCCATCCACCTAACAGATGTGGCATATCAGGAAGCTGATTAATTAAACAGTATGATCATTACACAGGTGTCCCTTGTGCTGGGGACAATAAAAAGCCACTCTAAAATGTGCAGTTTTCTCACACAACACAATGCAACAGATGTCTGAAGTTTTGAGAGAGCATGCAATTGGCGAGTTAAGCTGCCTGCAATGTCGTCTCAAGTTTTGAAGGAGCGTGCAATTGGCATGCTGACTGCAGGAATGTCCACCACAGCTGGTGCCAGATAATTGCATGTTTATTTCTCTAGCATAAGCTACCTCAACATTGTTTTAGAGAATTTGGCAGTACGTCCAGCATGCCTCACAACCGCAGACCAAGTGTAACCACGCCAGCCCAGGACCTCCACATCCGGCTTCTTCAGAGCCACCCGGACAGCTGATGAAACTGTGGGTTTTTGCACAAACAAAGAATTTCTGCACAGAAACCATCTCAGGGAAGCTCATCTGAGGGCTCATTGTCCTCATCAGGGTCTTGACCTGACTGCAGTTTGGCGTCGTAACTGGCTTCCAAGGGAAAATGTTCACTTTCAATGGCCACTGGCACGCTGGAGAAGTGTGCTCTTCATGAATGAATCCCGGTTTCAACTCTATCGGGCAGATGGCAGACAATGTGTATGGTGTTGTGTGGGCGAGCGGTTTGCTGATGTCAATGTTGGCGGTGGGATTATGGTATGGGCAGGCATAAACTACGGACAACCAACACAATTGCATTTTATTGATGGCAATTAGAATGCGCAGAGATACCGTAATGAGATCCTGAGGCCCATTGTCGAGCCATTCATCCACCACCATCGCCTCATGTTGCAGCATGATAATGCACGGCCTGTACACAGTTCCTGGAAGCTGAAAATGTCCCAGTTCTTCCATGGCCTGCATACACACCAGACCTGTCACCCATTGAGCATGTTTGGGATGCTCTGGATCGACAGCGTGTTCCAGTTCCCGCCAATATCCAGCGACTTCGCACAGCCATTGAAGAGGAATTGGACAACATTCCACAGGCCACAATCAACAGCCTGATCAACTCTTTGCGAAGGAGATGTCACGCTGCATGAGGCAAATAGTCACACCAGATACTGACTGGTTTTCTGATACATGCTCCTACCTTTGTTTAAGGTATCTGTGACCAACAGATGCATATCTGTGTTCTCAGTCATTTGAAATCCATAGATTAGGGCCTAAATGATTCATTTAAATGAACTGATTTCCTTATATGAACTGTTGCTCAGTAAAATCGTTGAAATTGTTGCCTGTCGTGCTTATGTTTTTGTTCAGCGTCGAATTACCTTGCCATTCTCATCTCGGAGGTTGAACGTCAGCTCCAGATTTGTCAGGAAGAAATCGGCAAACTCAGGGTACATGTCAAGCACCTCTAAGAGATCATCTCTCTGTATGGTGTGCAGGTCACAGTAACTCAGGGCCCTGACGTCCGCATTGGACTTTCCAGGTTTGGCGTACAGATGGATCATTTCTCCAAAGATGTCATTCTTTCCTGGTGAGGAGAGAGAGAGAGAGAGAGAGAGAGAGAGAGAGAGAGAGAGAGAGAGAGAGAGAGAGAGAGAGAGAGAGAGATGAAGTTCTTCTTTGAGAGAATTATCAGGAGAATACACCAGACATCAGGAGAGCTGGTTGTAGTCTCAGCGAATAATGGATGGTCATATAATCTCAGAAGATTAGGAGAATTGCTCTGTGTCTGTCTGTGTGTAGACTAATGGATTGAACTGGTATACGAGAAGGACGTTCTGTCTGGGTTTGCCTTTTGAGGATACGAAAAGTAGAGTGCCTATTCTGTCTGTCCCAACCGTCTGTTGTACATTTTTGTTAGTGTATCATTCTACCTTCACCAAATGTCATAATGTAAACACTTTTAAATGGACATACATCCATCATTTCAAAGCTCCTTACATTGAATCACGTATCATCTAAAAAGCTCATTTCATAGAGAATGTTAAAAACGGGACTATATGTCGTAACATGTGTAAATCCGGTCCTGGAGTGTCTTAATAACAAAATTAAACCCCAAAATATTTAGGCCTATTAGGGCGTGGTGCCTGGCCTTAAAGGGCATCTTAAGAGACCTTTCAGTGGTGTCAATTCTTAATAAATGTCAACCCCTGTGCAGCATTTTGTGTGAATGAGATGCAATAGGTTGGACTGCTGTGTGGCTTTAAGTGACTTATGAGGAGTGGTCTCGAGCCTTAGTGTTCCAACTCAGCAGGGACCAGACACCTCCAACATGGAAGCCTACACATAGCTCTCACACCAGGGCTTTGCACCGGGGTTACAATGGAACAATAGTCTTCAATGGAATATTAGCATACAAACAATCGTCATTTTTGGAGGGTTTTGGTTCTCAAAAGCATACATTATGCATACAAATTGATTTCCCTATGGCTCATTGCCGTTTTACTTTCTTAAAAGTGTTCCCTGGGCAGATATGCTCTAGTGGCAGAATTCATTTCATTTGGCTTTTGGAAGGTTGCTGTGATATATCAATGTATTGTTTCCAAATATGCGGATCTTTGAGATATGCATCTTCCAGTGTAATTCCTATTATTGGTTTTGTGTTACACAGCAGCTTTGGCCTGGTTCTGACCTTATTATGTCACGTCTTTCATGATGGAAGATGCTCAATTTAATCTAGGCTTAGCCTGCAAAACCTGGCAGTCAGTGGGTTTCAAGTGTGATATTACTGTATGGAAAACAATTCCTTACTACTCTCATGTGTAGGCCATTTTAATAACTACTAACCAATATTACCTCAGTGCTTCCCCATAAGATGTTGTTTTTAGCAACGGTAGCTAATTTCCAATTGTACACATTTTGTCCTGGCTTATGCCTGTGTTCTTATGCTATCTGATTGACTCAAACATTATAACAAAATCGATGGGGGCCACATGCCATGACATTTTTGTAAATTTAGATTCTCCCTGACTGTTTAGTTTTGATTTTGGTGATTGTCGGTTCTCAAAGATGGTCTGATTTTAAATGATATTGCTCCATTATATTTTGTAAATACTTTATATCTGGTTATAGTCGGTTAGATTAACACCAACGTTTTACCATCACAAATCTGTAATATTAGATTTTTCCTTTTAAGTGGCGGCCACTGCCAAATGCATATAGGTGAAACACTATAGCTATAAGACAATACTGCCAAGAACTGTTGACAATCAGATAACAGAAGATAACATCTCCTCCTTGTTTGGTTTCTTATGCCTCTCCTATGCCTCTGTTGTGTCCCTTCCCTTTTGCAGCTATTAAAAGAGCAGTGGTGCTATGCAATGACAGCTGTTTCACTTTGCTCTTTGAAGTTGCCAAACAGTCTCACGCGGAGCCACTTAATATAAATGTCAGAGCCTCCATTCTGTCAGATGAACAACTCTAATGCAATAACACTGTACCTACATATACAGAGCGCATGTGTAAAAGAGACCGAGGTCTCAATTCGTCTTCCCTGTTAAAATAAAAGGTTCAATCAAATAAAAATAAAAACAAGACAAGACCTTCGGAATGGAGGTTTACGTAACCTCTCTAGTCACTATTATTGTTTAAGAATAATAAGAGGATAACGATAAGGCAGCTGGTATGAAATACATTCAGGTGGTCACGCTTACGAGTCCAGGTAGATCAGACAGAACACATTGTTGCAGTCAGTTGTCAGATTTGGACAAGAGAACTCCCACTGCAGGTCTGCTGCAGTGGATCGGTGTCTAAATAACCAGCCATCTTTCCTCTGGGAGGTGACACTGTATCTGCCTGAGTTGACATCTAGCTCTACACATTGCCAAATATCATATGAGCACGAAACCCTACACTGGCTAGGACGGAATAATTCAAATCAATAATTCAATTCAACCCATCCAGCAAACATGCTTTTAAAAAGCTAGCAATCAGCATTAGCTGTCTTCCAATCAGCATGTATAGAGCCTGGAGTTTTTCCTGCTCAGATCACATGGTCAGAAAACCCCACCCCTGGCCCTAACAGGGCTCCTAACTAACCATTCCCCTGGTGGCACCAGCCCATGATAAAATCATTCACAGTGATACTTAAATAGTTTGATTCAAGAAATAAGTTGTTTCATCTAACACACAGGAGTCAAACTCGGTCCACGGAGGGCCATGTGCTGCGTGTTTTCACTCCCCCCGTTGTACTTGATGGATCAAGTCAAGTTCACTGATTAGTTAGGAACTCCCCTCACCTGGTTGTCTAGGTCTCAATTGAACACATATTGAAAGCAAATAACAAAAACCAGGAGACACTCGGCCCTCCATAAAATGCATTTGACACCTGTGATCTAACATGTCCAAGCAGCAGGAATGCATAATTCAAGATATTGTATTGATCCTCGCTATATGAGCCACGTTACGATTCCCACTTCGTGGGTTAACCCAATCGGTGCGATGCGTAGGGCGTTTGCCTTTCATGCCAGCGACATGGGTTTGCTTTTCCCGAACCCACCTTTTGCTGCATTGATGTAAGAAGGGAAATGGTGGGCATGAGTCATGAATCATCCTGTTTGGAGGGGACAGTGTAGTGATTCTTGCTATATACAGTATGTCACCTTACAATTCCCACCAAGTGAGTTGACCCTATTGGCGTGATGTGTAGGGTGTTTACCTGTCATACCAGAGATGTGGGTTCGCTTCCTTCCTCCACTATGGCTACATTATTTTGATGAGCAACCAGTGATTTTCATGAATTTTGGGGATGACAATTAGGCCACATCAAAATAGGGCTCCAGAATTTGACTCCTTTGTTCAATAGATTAATTTGCTTATATCTTTCTTTGTGTACTCACATCACATAGGCTAATTATTTAGGGAAAATTCACCATCCGAGGAAGTGGAAACCCAACTCATTAACTAGATCGCTGAATATAATATGCTCCTCGTTAGCTGTGTAATTGATTAATCTAACAGTAAATTGAATGGGTGGCGCAGTAGTCTGTCGCAGCCGGCCGCGACCGGGAGACTCATGGGGCAGCGCACAATTGGCCCAGCGCCGTCAGGGTTAGGGGAGGGTTTGGCCGGCAGAGACGTTCTTGTCCCAACGCGCACTAGCAGCTCCTGTGGCGGAACAGGTGCGCTGACAATGCACGCTGACACGGTCGCCGTGGCTGGATTCCGGGCTAAGCGGACATTGTGTCAAGAAGCAGTGCGGCTTGGCTGGGCTGGGTTGTGTTTCGGAGGACGCACGGCTCTCAACCTTCGCCTCTCCCGAGTCCACAAGGGAGTTGCAGCGATGGGACAAGACTGTAACTACCAATTAGATACCACGAAAGTTGGGAGATAAAGGGGTAAAAAAAAAACGAAATTAAAAAAGTTAACTTTATTTAATAAATTAAGATTTTAGCGGGTAGATCAGCTTTAATATTGCAGATAGATTGTAGCTTCCATCAATGTAATTGTCTGCATCACTTCCGATCCCCATGTATTTTGTTGATATATATAAGCAACAAAATACATGGGGATCGGAAGTGATGCAGACAATTACATTGATGGAAGCTACAATCTATCTGCAATATTAAAGCTGATCTACCCCCTAAAATCTTAATTTATTAAATAAAGTTAACTTTTTTTATTTCGTTTTTTGGTCGATTAAAATAACATCAAATTGATCAGAAATACAGTGTAGACATTGTTAATGTTGTAAATGACTATTGTAGCTGGAAATGTCTGATTTTTAATGGAATATCTACAGTGCCTTGCGAAAGTATTCGGCCCCTTTGAACTTTGCGACCTTTTGCCACATTTCAGGCTTCAAACATAAATATATAAAACTGTATTATTTTGTGAAGAATCAACAACAAGTGGGACACAATCATAAAGTGGAACGACATTTATTGGATATTTCAAACTTTTTTAACAAATCAAAAACTGAAAAATTGGGCGTGCAAAATTATTCAGCCCCTTTACTTTCAGTGCAGCAAACTCTCTCCAGAAGTTCAGTGAGGATCTCTGAATGATCCAATGTTGACCTAAATGACTAATGATGATAAATACAATCCACCTGTGTGTAATCAAGTCTCCGTATAAATGCACCTGCACTGTGATAGTCTCAGAGGTCCGTTAAAAGCGCAGAGAGCATCATGAAGAACAAGGAACACACCAGGCAGGTCCAAGATACTGTTGTGAAGAAGTTTAAAGCCGGATTTGGATACAAAAAGATTTCCCAAGCTTTAAACATCCCAAGGAGCACTGTGCAAGCGATAATATTGAAATGGAAGGAGTATCAGACCACTGCAAATCTACCAAGACCTGGCCGTCCCTCTAAACTTTCAGCTCATACAAGGAGAAGACTGATCAGAGATGCAGCCAAGAGGCCCATGATCACTCTGGATGAACTGCAGAGATCTACAGCTGAGGTGGGAGACTGTCCATAGGACAACAATCGTATATTGCACAAATCTGGCCTTTATGGAAGAGTGGCAAGAAGAAAGCCATTTCTTAAAGATATCCATAAAAAGTGTTGTTTAAAGTTTGCCACAAGCCACCTGGGAGACACACCAAACATGTGGAAGACGGTGCTCTGGTCAGATGAAACCAAAATTGAACTTTTTGGCAACAATGCAAAACGTTATGTTTGGCGTAAAAGCAACACAGCTGAACACACCATCCCCACTGTCAAACATGGTGGTGGCAGCATCATGGTTTGGGCCTGCTTTTCTTCAGCAGGGACAGGGAAGATGGTTAAAATTGATGGGAAGATGGATGGAGCCAAATACAGGACCATTCTGGAAGAAAACCTGATGGAGTCTGCAAAAGACCTGAGACTGGGACGGAGATTTGTCTTCCAACAAGACAATGATCCAAAACATAAAGCAAAATCTACAATGGAATGGTTCAAAAATAAACATATCCAGGTGTTAGAATGGCCAAGTCAAAGTCCAGACCTGAATCCAATCGAGAATCTGTGGAAAGAACTGAAAACTGCTGTTCACAAATGCTCTCCATCCAACCTCACTGAGCTCGAGCTGTTTTGCAAGGAGGAATGGGAAAAAATGTTAGTCTCTCGATGTGCAAAACTGATAGAGACATACCCCAAGCAACTTACAGCTGTAATCGCAGCAAAAGGTGGCGCTACAAAGTATTAACTTAAGGGGGCTGAATAATTTTGCACGCCCAATTTTTCAGTTTTTGATTTGTTAAAAAAGTTTGAAATAGCCAATAAATGTCGTTCCACTTCATGATTGTGTCCCGCTTGTTGTTGATTCTTCACAAAAAAATACAGTTTTATATCTTTCTGTTTGAAGCCTGAAATGTGGCAAAAGGTCGCAAAGTTCAAGGGGGCCGAATACTTTCGCAAGGCACTGTACATAGGCGTACAGAGGCCCATTATCAGCAACCATCACTCCTGTGTTCCAATGGCACGTTGTGTTAGCTAATCCAAGTTGATAATTTCAAAAAACTAATTGATCATCAGAAAATCATTTTGCAATTATGTTAGCACAGCTGAAAACTGTTGTCCTGATTGAAGAAGCAATAAAACACCTCACAAGTCCTCAGCTGGCAGCTTCATTAAATAGTATCCGCAAAACACCAGTCTCAACGTCAACAGAAAAGAGGCGACTCTGGGATGCTGGGCTTCTAGGCAGAGTTGCAAAGAAAAAGCCATATCTCAGACTGCTCAGTTGGGCCTCCCACTCCTCTTTCTGTTCTGGTGAGAGCCAGTTTGCGCTGTTCTGTGAAGGGAGTAGTACACAGCTAGAATTGTGATACAGTGAATTATAAGTGAAATAATCTGTCTGTAAAAAATTATTGGAAAAATTACTTGTGTCATGCACAAAGTAGATGTCCTAGCTGACTTGCCAAAACTATAGTTTGTTAACAAGAAATTTGTGGATATGGTTGAAAATGAGTTTTAATGACTCCAACCTAAGTGTATGTAAACTTCCGACTTCAACTATATATATAAAACATTCTATTGTTTGGAAGAGTTTTGTATAATAATTGAAATTGAAAAATGCTAAGTTTTGGATCCGGCGTTGTCTTGCATAACAGCTCATAAACAACGTGCCATAGAATCAGCACATCAAAAATCTATTTTGCCATCTAAATGGCACAGCTTTCAATTTGTTGGTCCTTAAATGAAACGGCTTTGTTTAAAATGTCAATTTTTTATTGAACCTTTATTTAACTAGGTAAGTCAGTTCAGAACAAATTCTTATTTACAATGACGGCCTACACCAGCCAAACCTGGACGTCGCTGGACCAATTGTGCACCGCCCTACGGGACTCCCAATCACGGCCGGTTGTGATACAGAAAGCTGAGGCCCTCCTCACTTCAACGGTTAAAAATCCAAAAAACAGAACATTTTGAGTGAGCAGATTTGCAGCTCGTACCAATGCAACCAATTAAGAATTGTACTCTCACAGTCAAGTCAAAGGGTCGCAAAATGCGACTAAATGGTCGCAGTCTGGAGCCCTGCCTAATAATAGCATATCATTTCATTTCTCCTGACCACATGACCAGGAAAAAAACACCAGTTTCTATAGTTCACATGCATTTACCCAGAATGGCTACCACAATGTCATCTTTCAGGATCTCTATGGAGCCCCGAGACAGGAAGTAAAGTGCGGTGAGGACGTCTCCGCTGTGGACCAGGGTGTCCCCTGGGGGGGCGTGGGTGGTCTGGAAGCGCATGGCCAGGGCTCTCAGGCAGCCCTTGGTGGCTCCGTGGAAGGCCTTACAGCTCTCCAACAGAGCCTGGTTGAGGTGGAGGCAGATATCTGCCTGCAGACACTCAGGGAAGCCTTTTAACACCTAGAGTATTTGTAGAAAAATTCAACCATTATAGAACGCAACCACCATGGGTTCACCTCAGGAGTAAGGAAACAGTGTTTCACATGTACAGTATGTTGTCATTGTTATTATCACCCTTCTCAAATGGTTAGTATTTCAATATGTTTTTATCTCCTGGAATTTAAAATAGGCTACCGGTTGTGACAAAAACAATAACAGAATATACTTACCTCTTCAATACATGCAAATTATTCTGGGCTAAACTATTCCTGTTTCCCCACAACAGTGTTTCAGTGATACAAATGCAAATACTATAAAACACAGGCAGTTAGGACCTTTTTCACAATGAAAGATGCAGGAAGTTGTCCCAAAGTTTTTCTACAGAATGCTGTACTTGAAAAGGAAAAAGCATTACTGTATCCTTCAAGCAAGCTCATGCATCCACATGCAGACCTTTTAGTCTTTTTTGAATACATTTTTATGTCTGTATATCGTTGTGTTTGTGTGACTGTCCTTGTCTATCAGTGTTTTGTTACTTGTCATGTTTTTTTCTTTTTTTGTGGACCCCAGGATGAGTAGCTGTTGCTTCTGTAAAAGCTAATGGGGACACAAATAAAGCCAATCTGTGACATATGCCCTTGGCCTCAGCTCAAAGCACTCGGGTAATTGTAATCTGGCATGCATGTGGCTCAGCGTTGGGCTGTTGCTACACAGGAGATGGTATGGAAACTCAAACACCTCACTCAAAAACTGAATAGAAAAGTGATGATGATGGATTATGGTGTTGATGGTTGTCTACTGTCTACACATGGGCAAGTATGATATATTTTGCGAGATTTAAAAGCCAAACAAAAATGTATAGCAATTAAGCTTAACATGGAAATGGTTACAATTCATACTTTCACATATGTACCTCCTGCTCTTACCAGCGTAGATGTTATTCCATTTGAAAAGCAGAAATGAAAAAGAGTTGTTTTTTAAAAACATTTTGCATGAGGATCACATTGCAAGAAAGAGGATTGAACTATGTCGGTGTGATGAATTGAGGTTTTTCTGTTTACCGTGTTCATGTCGATGCCATTCGTGTAGGTCCAGGAGTGTTGGAAATACTCCTCCAGCCGCTGCTTTAGCGGGTTGGGGATCTGGTGGAAGCGGATGAACTCTCGGACCCGGAGCATCTGGGTGTGGTACCTGGCCGTGCCCGAGTACAGCCGCTGGATGATAGCTGACACGTTACCGAAGATGCTGGCATACATGAGGGCTGCACAACACACAGACAAAAGTAAAAGTCACCAGTCCTTTGTGCTATCTATAAGCACAATGAATCTTGTGAATGTTAGTTCATTCTAAACATTCCGAGCAGCTAAGTAAAAGGAAATAGGAAGTATCAGACTCACAGCCGATCAGCATGACACAGATAGAGAAGATCTTTTCTGAGTTGGTATTTGGGGAGACATTCCCAAAGCCCACGCTGGTTAGACTGCTGAAAGTGAAGTAAAGTGCTGTGACGTATTTGTCCTTGATGGAGGGCCCAGAGTTAGGGTCACTGAAGTTATACCTCTTGCCAATGGATACCCCAAGATTGTCGAGCCAACCAATGTTGTGCTCCAGGTAAGGCTTCTCCACATTGCCAATGGCGTACCATATGCAAGCTAGCCAGTGAGCGATGAGTGCAAAGATGCACATGAGTAGGATGAGTACAGCCGCTCCGTACTCAGAGTAACGGTCCAGTTTCCGGGCAACACGCACCAATCGCAGAAGTCGGGCTGTCTTCAATAGGCCAATCAGAGTGGTGGTCTAAAGAGACAAGAGATGGTGCATAATTAGCAAGGTCTCCAGTAATAAGAGTGACATGATCAGATGTTGTGAAACATGTTCCTTGCCAAATATGAATAATACATTTTATGCAAAGTTGGTAGTGATTTACTGTATTTGATATCACAAAGGTGCATTGGAAATATATTTTAGCGCTCAGCCATTACCAACAGATGTTTGACCAAAAAAGAGTCAACGTCACTTCATCAACATTAGTAGTGAGTTTTCTCTAGACTCCTCTCAACAGTACAATTAAAAGATTCTTAATCTTGCCGACTTTCTATGTAATGGCTCTGGTCAATGTCGTACTAACATGGAACTGTGAAACAAAGAGCACGCAGATAAAATCTGCTATATTGATGTCTGGGCAGGAGGAAAGTAACACAATGAACGAGTCCCAGGGAGGTGGCTGCTCGCTCTGTCTCATCAACAATGGCTCTAGCAACATTTTACAATTGTCACCTCCAAGGAGATCATTTATTTACCTGACAATTATAACATGGCCCTGGAAAGTGAGGCTAGTAGCTGCGTTTGGTTATTTCAGAGGCTCTTTAACGGATAAAACTGACAGTGATTCTTATGTACAGTACCAGTCAAAAGAGTGGACACACCTACTCATTCAAGGGTTTTTATTTGTACTATTTTCTACATTGTATAATAATAGTGAAAACATAAACTATTAAATAACACAATATACAGTTGAAGTCTGAAGTTGAAATACTCAGCCTTGTCTCAGGAGTCATTAAAACTTGTTTTTCAACCACTCCACACATTTCTTGTTAACAAACTATAGTTTTGGCAAGTCGGTTAGGACATCTACTTTGTGCATGACACAAGTACATTTTCCAACAATTGTTTAGAGACAGATTATTTCACTTATAATTCACTGTATCACAATTACAGTGGGTCAGAAGTCTACATACACTAAGTTGACTGTACCTTTAAACAGCTTGGAATATTCCAGAAAATTATGTCATAGCTTTAGAAGCTTCTGATAGGCTAATTGACATAATTTGAGTAAATTGGAGGTGTACCTGTGGATGTATTTCATGGCCTACCTTTAAACTCAGTGCCTATTGGCTTGACATCATGGGAAAATCAAAAGAAAATCAGCCAAAACCTCAGATTCTTTTTTGAGACCTCCATAAATCTGGTTTATCCTTGGGAGCAATTTCCAAACGCCTGAATGTACCACGTTCATCTGTACAAACAATAGTACGCAAGTATGAACACCATGGGACCACGCAGCCATCATACCGCTCAGGAAGGAGATGCGTTCTGTCTCCTAGAGATGAACCAACTTTGGTGCGAAAAGTGCAAATCAATCCGAGAACAACAGCAAAGGACCTTGTGAAGATGCTGGAGGAAAGAGGTACAAAAGTATCTATATCCACAGTAAAACGAGTCCTATATCAACATAGCTTGAAAGGCCGCTCAGCAAGGAAGAAGCCATTGCTCCAAAACCGCCATAAAAAGCCAGACTATGGTTTTCAACTGCACATACCTCTTGCCAATGGTCTGGTCTGATGAAACAAAAATAGAACTGTTGGGCCATAATGACCATCGTTATGTTTGGAAATAAATGGGGGAGTCCTGCAAGTCGAAGAATACCATCCCAACCGTGAAGCACGGGGGTGGCAGCATCATGTTGTGGGGGTGCTTTGCTGCAGGAGGGACTGGTGCACTTCACAAAATAGATGGCATCATGAGGTAGGAAAATGATGTGGATATATTAAAGCAACATTTCAAGACATCAGTCAGGAAGTTAAAGCTTGGTCGCAAATGGACAATGACCCCAAGCATACTACCAAACTTTGTGGCAAAATGGTTTAAGGATAACAAAGTCAAGGTATTGCAGTGGCCATCACAAAGCCCTGACCTCAATCCTATAGAAAATTTGTGGGCAGAACTGAAAAAGCTTGTGTGAGCAAGGAGGCCTACAAACTTGAGTCAGTTACACCAGCTCTGTCAGGAGGAATGGGCCAAAATTCACCCAACTTATTGTGGGAAGCTTGTAGAAGGCTACCCAAAACGTTTGACCCAAGTTAAATAATTTAAAGGCAATGCTACCAAATACTAATTGAACTTCTGACCCACTGGGAATGTGATGAAAGAAAGAAAAGCTGAAATAAATCATTCTCTCTACTATTGTTCTGACATTTTACATTCTTAAAATAAGGTGGTGATTCGGGTTGGTGCCTCCCCCTTGGGTTGTGCCGTGGCGGAGATCTTTGTGGTCTATACTCTGCCTTGTCTCAGGATGGTAAGTTGTTGGTTGAAGATATCCCTCTAGTGGTGTGGGGGCTGTGGTTTGGCACAGTGGGTGGGGTTATATCCTGCCTGTTTGGCCCTGTCCGGGGGTATCGTCGGACAGGACCACAGTGTCTCCCGACCCCTCCTGTCGCAGCCTCCAGTATTTATGCTGCAGTAGTTTATGTGTCGGGGGGCTAGGGTCAGTCTGTTATATCTGGAATATTTCTCCTGTCTTATCCGGTGTCCTGTGTGAATTTAAGTATGCTCTCTCTAATTCTTTCTTTCTTTCTCGGAGGACCTGAGCCCTAGGACCATGCCTCAGTACTACCTGGCCTGATGACTCCTTGCTGTCCCCAGTCCACCTGGCCGTGCTGCTGCTCCAGTTTCAACTGTTCTGCCTGTGGCTATGGAACCCTGACCTGTTCACCGGATGTGCTATCTGTCCCAGACCTGCTGTTTTCAACTCTTTAGAGACAGCAGGAGCAGTAGAGATACTCTGAATGATCGGCTATGAAAAGCCAACTGACATTTACTCCAGAGGTGCTGACCTGTTGCACCCTCGACAACCACTGTGATTATTATTATTTGACCCTGCTGGTCATCTATGAACATTTGTACATCTTGGCCATGTTCTGTTATAATCTCCATCCGGCACAGCCAGAAGAGGACTGGCCACCCCTCATAGCGTGGTTCCTCTCTAGGTTTCTGCCTAGTTTCTGGCCTTTCTAGGGAGTTTTTTCTAGACACCTACACCTGCATTGTTGCTGTTTGGTGTTTTAGGCTGGGTTTCTGTATAGCACTTTGACATCAGCTGATGTAAGAAGGGCGTTATAAATACATTTTATTGATTGATTGATTGATCCTAACTGACCTAAGACAGGGAATTTTTACTAGGATTAAATGTCAGGAATTATGAAAAACTGAGTTTAAATATATTTAGCTAAGGTGTATGTAAACTTCTGACTTCAACTGTATAGAACCATGTAGAAACCAAAAAAGTGTTAAAGAAATCAAAATATATTTGAGATTCTTCTAAGTAGCCACCCTTTGCCTTGATGACAGCTTTGCACACTCTTGGCATTCTCTCAACCAGCTTCATGAGGTAATGTAATGCACCTGTAATGCATTTCAATTAACAGGTATGCCTTGTTAAATGTTCGTTTGTGGAATTTCTTCTCTTCTTAATGCGTTTGAGCCAATCAGTTGTGTTGTGACAAGGTATGGGTGTTATACAGAAGTCCATAATATTTTCAGAACAGCTCAAATAAGCAAAGAGAAACGACATTCCATTATTACTTTAAGACATGAAGGTCAGTGAATCTGGAAAATTTCAAGAACTTTCTTCAAGTGCTGTCGCAAAAACCATCAAGCGCTATGATGAAACTGCCTCTCATGAGGACTGCCACGGGAAAGGAAGACCCAGAGTTACCTCTGCTGCAGAGGATAAGTTCATTAGAGTTACCAGCCTCAGAAATTGCAGCCCAAATAAATGCTTCACAGAGTTCAAGTAACAGACATCTCAACATCAACTGTCCAGAGGAGACAATGTGAATTAGGCCTTCTTGGTCGATTTGCTGCAAAGAAACCATTACTAAAGGATACCAATAATAAGAAGAGATTTTCTTGGGCCAAGATATATGAGCAATGGACATTAGACCAAAGGAAACCTGTTCTTTGGTCTAATGAGTCCAAATTCAAGATTTTTGGTTCCAACCACTGTGTCTTTGCTAGAAGCAGAGTAGGTGAACGGATGATCTCCGCATGTGTGGTTCCCACCGTGACGCATGGAGGAGGAGGTGTGATGGTGCTTTTCTGGTGACACTGTCTGTGATTTATTTAGAATTCAAGGCACACTTAACCAGCATGGCTACCACAGCATTCTGCAGTGATACGCCATCCTATCTGGTTTGCACTTAATGTGACTATCATTTGTTTTTCAACAGGACAATGACCCAACATATCTCCAGGCTGTGTAAGGGCTATTTGACCAAGAAGGAGAGTGATGGAGTGCTGCATCAGATGTCCTGGCCTCCACAATCACCTGACCTCAACCCAATTGAGATGGTTAGGGATGAGTTGAAACACAGAGTGATGGAAAGGCAGCCAACAAGTGCTCAGCATATGCGGGAACTCTTTCAAGACTGTTGGAAAAGCATTCCAGGTGAAGCTGGTTGAGAGAATGCCAAGAGTGTGCAAAAATGTCATCAAGGTAAAGGGTGGCTACTTTGAAGAATGTAAAATATAATTAATACCTTTATGGTTACTACATGATTCCATATGTGTTATTTCATAGTTTTGATGTCTTCACTATTATTCTATGATGTAGAAAATAGTCTAAATAAATAAAAACCCTTGAATAAGTAGGTGTGTCCAAGTGTTTGACTAGTGCTCTATGTGTGGCTGAGCCTGTGGTGTGGCTGAGGGAGTATGTTTGCTGAATGGCCTTAGATTTCAGAGTTGAAGCTGCAGTGAGACATGGCTGCAGGGCAATATGTGAAACAGGTACAATTGAAAACATTGATAATTTCCTCCAATTCTATGCATTTTGCCATGTTCTTTTGCTGAAACTTAATACCAAAATGTTTTTGGAATTTTCAGTTCCACTCACTGTCTAGCTGATTATATTATTTAAAATGATATTGGTCCATTATCTTTTCTACAGACTATACATTTGTTTTTTTACACTGAAAGCTTTTTGGCCGCTAGACTAATTTACCAATCTACATTTTATTTATCTGACATGGGCTAATTTCATGGCTATCAATTACTGACATAAAGAGGAAAAACTGCTGATGCACTTGCAACAAGTTATTTTGGGGGGGGGGGGGGGGGGCTTCAAAAGGGGTGCAGTTGCCCATCCCAGATCTAGCTCCACATAGGGCTTATATAATCAACGTGGTCTGAGGTAACGTTAGCTAGCACTAGGGGGTAAGGTTAGGTTTAAGGTTAAGGAGTTAGGTTAAAGGATTAAAGTTAGGGTTAGGGGGAAGGGTTAGGGGAAAAGATAGCTAACATGCTAAGTAGTTGCAAAGTAGCTATTTAAGTAGTAAGTAGCCGAGTTGCAAAGTTGTTCAAATGCTAAAGTTGTCTGTGATGAGATTCAAACGTACAACCTTTGGTTTGCTATAGACCCATCCATCTACCCCCCTTTTGCCTTAAGTAACCTTCTATCTTATGTAACCACATAACATATAATATTAATTTGAGTGTCCTGGATTTAAGTTGACTATGTTACGTCTAATCTACAAGACCACTCTGATGTAATAGCACAACAAGTCCTTTACCAACATAAAACAGACTCCCTATTAACATGCCCTCTAAAGCCCAATTGTAATAACTCGTCAAGGAGTGCAAGTCAGGCCAAAACCCACAATGCAACATGCAACAATATCAAAGATTTGACTGAGTTACAGTTCATATGAGGAAATCAGTCAATTCAAATAAATAAATTAGGCCCTAGTATATAGATTTCACATGACTGGGCAGGGGCGCAGCCATGGGTGGGCATCGGCCCACCCACTGGGGAGCCAGGCCCAGCCAATCAGAATGAGGTTTTCCCCACAAAAGGGCTTTATTACAGAGATAAATACTCCACAGATTCATCAGCTTTCTGGGTGGCTGGTCTCAGACGATCCCGCAGGTGAAGAAGCTGGATTGTGGAGGTCCTGGGCTGTTGTGGTTAAACGTGGTCTGCGGTTGTGAAGCCAGTTGGACGTACTGCCAAATTCTCTAAAGGGACATTATCTTTAATAAATTAGCAAAACATTCTAAAAACCTGTTGTAACTTTGTCATTATGGGGTATTGCGTGTAGATGTATTTATTTAATCGATTTTAGAATAAGGCTGTAACGTAACAAAATGTGGAATTAGTGAAGGGCTCTGAATACTTTCCGAATGCACGGTGTGTGGATATATATACACTACCATTCAAAAGTTTGGGGTCACTTAGAAATGTCCTTGTTTTTTAATGAAAAGCTATTTTTTTTGTCCATTAAAATAACATCAAATTGATCTTAAATACAGTGTAGACATTGTTAATGTTGTAAATGACAATTGTAGCTGGAAACGGCAGATTTTTTATGGAATATCTACATAGGCGCCCAGAGGCCCATTATCAAAAACCATCACTCTGTGTTCCAATCGAACATTGTGTTAGCTAATCCAAGTTTATAATTTTAAAAGGCTAATTGATCATTAGAAAACCCTTTTGCAATTATGTTAGCACAGCTGAAAACTGTTGTCCTGATTAAAGAAGCAATAAAACTGGCCTTCTTTAGACTAGTTGAGTATCTGGAGTATCAGAATTTGTGGGTTTGATTACAGGCTCAAAATGGCTAGAAACAAAGAACTTTCTTCTGAAACACATCAGTCTATTCTTGTTCTGAGAAATGAAAGCTATTCCATGTGAGAAATGGCCAAAAAACTGAAGATCTGGTACAACGCTGTGTACTACTCCCTTCACAGAACAGAGCAAACTGGCCCTAACCAGAATAGAAAGAGAAATGGGAGGCCTTGGTGCACAACAAAGCAAGAGGACAAGTACATTATAGTGTCTAGTTTGAGAAACAGACGCCTCATAAAATCTCAACTATCAGCTTCATTAAATAGTACCCACAAAACACCAGTCTCAACGTCAACAGTGAGGAGGCGACTCCAGGATGAGAGTGTTATTTTGCCGATCTTAATCTTTTCTTTTTATTGGCCAGTCTGAGATATGACTTTTTCTTTGCAACTCTGCCTAGAATGCCAGCATCCCGGAGTCGCCTCTTCACTGTTGACATTGAGACTGGTGTTTTGCGGGTACTAGTTTTTAGAGATATCTGTACTTTACTATTTATATGTTTGACTACTTTTACGACACTTTTACTTCATTCCAAAAGAAAATCTTGTACTTTTTACTCCATACATTTCCCCTGACAACCCAAAGTACTCGTTACATTTTGAATGCTTAGCAGAACAGAATTTTTTTGAAATTCACGCACTTCATCAAGAGAACATGTAGTCATCCCTACTGCTTAAGTTCTGGCGGACTCACTAAACACAAATGCATCTTTTGTAAATAATGTCTGAGTGTTGGAGTGTGCCCCTGGCTTTCCATACATTTTTGAAACAAGAAAATGTTGCTGTCTGCTTTGCTTAATATAAGACATGAAATTATTTAAACTTTAACTTTTGATAGTTAAGTATATTTTTGCAATTACAATTTGCAATTTACTTAAAGTATATTTAAAACCAAATACTTTAACTCAAGTAGTATTTTACTGGGCGACTTTCACTTTTACTTGAGTAACTTTCTATTAAAAGGTATCTCTATACTTTTACTCAAGTATGACGATTGGGTACGTTTTCCAGCACTGCATATTGACATGGTATAAGTTATGGCAAAATGTGTATAAAAGCAGGAAATTCGCTTTAAACTGCAAAAATAATATCCACCTCATGCTAAAATGGATAGAATTATCTGTAAAACTGCACATTTTTCTCTCTGCCCCATGGCAAAATGAATAGAATTGCATTATATTTGTTATAAAATTGTTACATTTACCCTACGCCCGATGACAAAATGTGTAGAATAGCTATGTCACAATGGGATGCTGGACTACTGCGTCTCAGCTGTGGACTATGATTTACGCTTAAGCAGCTAAAGCATGAGAGAGACCTTAAACACAGCGCGGGAGCCTGCTGGCTTGGTTATGAAGCTCCCTGATCATTCTGTTAGACACCAACTGTGCTTCGAAAGGGCAAAGATGTGAATCCAGTAACACTTGCAGGTTGTGATAAAATAGCTCAATAAAGCAAACTGATAAAAATGGTCACCAATTACCCCTAAACACCTGTTTCATAGGCATGGTGCAGTTTCATCCAACACATACAGTACATGAAAACATCTGCTTCTTTAAATCAGGGGAAAAAAAGTACATTTTGAAAGGAAAAAGTGAGACAAACCTTGGTAGCATAGAAGACAATGGGGCTAAACTGAACATTGAACGATTTTGTATTAAATTAAATTGTGACATGCTGAAATTAAACGATGACTCGGCACCGGTTTTTATTTTGATTTGTTGTCAATATTCACTGACTGACTTTAAATATATATATATATATATATATATATATATATATATATATATATATATATATATATATATATATATATATATACAGTATATACATACACTTAACCTTTATATAAATAGGCAAGTCAGTTAAGAACAAATTATTATTTACAATGACGGCCTACCCCGGCCAAAACCTAACCCAGACGACGCTGGGCCAATTGTGCACCGCCCTATGGGACTCCCAATACCGGCCGGTTGTGATACAGCCTGGAATCGAACCAGGATCTGTAGTGACACCTCTAGCACTGAAATGCAGTGCCTTAGACCGCTGCACCACTCGGGAGCTGACTCAGTAGTAGAGGTGGAATAGGTGATTATGCTTTAGAAATTAATCGCAAGCTGTCTCTCTCGTGTTCTGGTGAACCCATAGACATAAGACTAAATAGAACGGGCTTGGAACGTCTAACCCTAGAAATTTGACTGGTAAACTCATAGGTACACTCGCAATGGCTGTCTGGCATTGTGATGTAATAATTCCAATGGTAATGTAGAATGTTCATTCAAATTATGTTAAGTGATGTGGCTCATGCAAGGGAATGCATTTTTTGTAATGTCATTTGAGTTGATTCAACCCATGTTAAAAAAACAAGGTTAAGACAATATAATAATTCCATGCGTAGGCGTTAGAAAATAACTAACTAGCAACGCTGGTCTCATGAATTGCAAAGGGTTAGGGGAGATTAGAACCTCGTTGTCTTAACATTGTAATCTTCAACCTAGGATTCAACAAATCACAGCACAGATTGATGGGTACACTTCCTGCTTTTACTTTCTGCTTTGTTCCAATGGGTAGACTCACATGGCCACCAATCCACCCATTATGCCATCATTGACTTGAATGGGAACGCCTGTTCTATTCATTCTTATTTCTATTGGTGTGCCAACAGAGCATGATAAAGCACTGAAAGGATATTCCCTCATTAACAAACAAGCAAACATGCCGGCCTGCCCAGGGCTGGATTAATGCAGGGGCTTACAGGGAAGCCCCTGGACCAAAGCCCATAGGAGCCCACAGGAGCCCACTCTCAATGTTCAAAATACACCAGAAAGCATAATTTAGCCACAGAGAATCAATAGTTTCAAAAAACAACTGTGAATTAAGTTTTATCACAATCACATACATGTAACTGCTAAAATAAAGGAAACACCAACATAATGTGTTTTAATAGGGTGTTGGGCCACCACGAGCTACCAGAACAGTTTCAATGTGCCTTGGCACAGACAAGTGGACCTAAACCATGGCAGGAAAATGCACCCCCATAACATCTACTTTGTATCCCTCATTTACTTATTTATTTTATTATGGCAGTTACCAGTATGCCTACCGTCAGTAAGGCAGCAATTTGGGCAGAATGCCAGCCAAATACAGAACAGCTTGTTGCGTTGTGGCCATAGACATATCATCCATAGAAGGGTTTTGGAACTTCTTACCCTGGCATTTTGTTAAACTCATGGGTACACTACAGTAGCAATGGCTGCCATTCCTGACTTGAATGGGAACTGCTATCTGTGGACTATATTTCTATGGTTGGTTTCAGCTGTCAGTTTTCCTTTTAAAAATGTCTAAATACATTAACATTTTAGTAATTTAACAGACACTCTTATCTAGAGGGATTTGCTGGGACAACGTCAGATTATCACCTAGTCGACTCAGGAATTCGATCCAACGACATTTTGGTTATTGGCCCAACACTCTTAACCTCTAGGCTACAATCACCAGAAAAAAGTACAGTTTGTAAAGCAAATGCCTACTGCTGAAAAGAGAAGACGAATCTGTCTGTAGAACCAATAACAGAACAAAAGTCCTCAAAACAACTCCCAATTTTGAGCGAACAACAGCACTGTTTTTTAAAAGTAGCTCATCTTGAGATAAGCTATTGCCACGAGGAGCGCAGCGACCATCACCGGTGAGTAGCCTATGGCTTCATCTTCATCATTGGGTGAGTCAGTGTGGCACTGAAAAGTTTATTTAGTAGCTTACGTATGTATATACAATGCAGTCGGAAACTATTCAGATCCTGTGACTTTTTCCACATTTTGTTACGTTACAGCCTTATTCTAAAATGGATTAAATTGTTTTTTCTCCCACGCGCAATACCCCATAATGACAAAGCAAATACAGGTTAGCACATTTATTTTAAAAAAAGAGACTGAAATATCACATTTACATTAGTATTCAAACCCTTTACTCAATACTTTGTTAAAGCACTTTTGGCAGAAATTACAGCTTCGAGTCTTCTTGGGTATGACGCTACAAGCTTGGCACACCTGTATTTAGGGAGTTTCTCCCATTCCTCTCTGCAGATCCTCCCAAGCTCTGTCAGGTTGGATGGTTAGCATCGCTGCACAGCTATTTTCAGGTCTCTCCAGATATATTCGATTGGGTTCAAGTCTGGGCTCTAACTGGGCCACTCAAGGACGTTCAGAGACTTGTCCCGGAGCCACTCCTGCGTTGTCTTGGCTGTGTGTTTAGGGTCGTTGTCCTGTCTGAGGTCCTGAGCACTCTGGAACAGGTTTTCATCAAGGATCTCTCTGTACTTGCATCCGTTCATCTTTCCCTCGATCCTGACTAGTCTCCCAGTCCCTGTCGCTGAAAAATATCCCCACAGCATGATGCTGTCACCACCATGCTTCACCGTAGGGATGGTGCCAGGTTTTCTCCAGATGTGACGCTTGGCATTCAGGCCATAAAGTTAAATCTTGGTTTCATCAGACCAGAGAATCTTGTTTCTCATGGTCTGAGTCCTTTAGGTGCCTTTAGGCAAACTCCAAGCAGGCTGTTGTGCCTTTTACTAAGGAGTGGCTTCTGTCTGGCCACTACCATAAAGGCCTGATTGGTGGAGTACTGCAGTGATGGGAGAACCTTCCAGAAGGACAACCATCTCCGCAGAGGAACTATGGAGATCTGTCAGTATGACCATCGGGTTCTTGGTCACCTTCCTGACCAAGGCCCTTCTCCCCGATTGCCCAGTTTGGTTGGGCAGCCAGCTCCAGGAAGAGTTTTGGTGGTTCCAAACTTCTTCCATTTAAGAAGGAAGGAGGCCAATGTGTTCTTGGGGACCTTCAATGGTGAAAACATTTTTGGTACCCTTCCCCAGATCTGTGCCTCCAAATTTCTAAAAAAACTGTTTTCACTTTGTCATTATGGGGCATTGCGTGTAGGAAAAGATTGATTGTATCCATTTTAGAATAAGGCTTTAACGTAACAAAATGTGGAAAAGGGGGAGGGGTCTGAATACTTTCCGATGCACTGTCTATATACCGAACAAAAATATAAGTGCAACATGTAAAGTGCTGGTCCTCTGTTTCATGAGCTGAAATAAAAGATTCTAGAAATGTTCCATATGCACAAATAGCTTATTTCTCTCAAATGTTGTGCACAAATTTGTTTACATCCCTGTTAGTGAGCATTTCTCCTTTGCCAAGATTATCCATCCACCTGACAGGTGTGGCATATCAAGAATCTGATTAAACAGCATGATCATTACACAGGTGCATCTTGTGCTGGGGACAATAAAAGGCCACTCTAAAATGTGCCGTTTTGTCTCACAACCCAATGCCACAGATGTCTGAAGTTTTGAGAGAGCATGCAATTGGCGAGTTCATTTCTCTACCATAAGCTGCCTGAAACGTCATTTTAGAGAATTTGGCAGTACATCCAACTGTCTTCACAACCGCAGACCACGTGTAATCATGCCAACCCAGGACCTTCACATCCGGCTTCTTCACCTGCAGTATCATCTGAGACCAGCCACTCGGACAGCTAATGAATCTGCGGGTTTGCACAACCGTAGAATTTCTGCACAAACGTTCAGAAACAGTCTCAAGGAAGCTCATCTGCTTGCTTGTTGTCCTTACCAGGGTCTTGACCTGACTGCAGTTCGCCGTCGTAACCTGACTTCAGTGGGCAAATGCTCACCTTTGTTGGCCAGTGGCATGCTGAAGAAGTGTGCTCTTCACGGGTGAATACCGGGCAGATGGCACACGGCATGTATGACGTCGTGTGGGCGAGCGGCTTGCTGACGTCAACGTTGTGAACAGAGTGCCCCATGGTGGGGTTATGGGTTGGGCAGGCATAAGCTATGGACAATAAACACAATTGCATTTTATCGATGGCAATTTGAATGCACAGAGATACCGTGACGAGATCCTGATGCCCATTGTCGTGCCATTCATCTGCCACCATCACCTCATGTTTCAGCATGATAATGCAAGGCCCCATGTCGCAAGGATCTGTACACAATTGTACACAATGGTGTCAGGAAAATAACCTCACACTCAACGTCAACAAAACTAAGGAGATGATTGTGGACTTCAGGAAACAGCAGAGGGAACACCCCCCTATCCACATCGATGGAACAGTAGTGGAGAGGGTAGCAAGTTTTAAGTTCCTCGGCATACACATCACAGACAAACTGAATTGGTCCACTCACACAGACAGCATTGTGAAGAAGGCGCAGCAGCGCCTCTTCAACCTCAGGAGGCTGAAGAAATTTGGCTTGTCACCAAAAGCACTCACAAACTTCTACAGATGCACAATCGAGAGCATCCTGGCGGGCTGTATCACCGCCTGGTACGGCAACTGCTCCGCCCTCAACCGTAAGGCTCTCCAGAGGGTGGTGAGGTCTGCACAACGCATCACCGGGGGCAAACTACCTGCCCTCCAGGACACCTACACCACCCGATGTCACAGGAAGGCCATAAAGATCATCAAGGACATCAACCACCCGAGCCACTGCCTGTTCACCCCGCTATCATCCAGAAGGCGAGGTCAGTACAGGTGCATCAAAGCTGGGACCGAGAGACTGAAAAACAGCTTCTATCTCAAGGCCATCAGACTGTTAAACAGCCACCACTAACATTGAGTGGCTGCTGCCAACACACTGACACTGACTCAACTCCAGCCACTTTAATAATGGGAATTGATGGGAAATGATGTAAATATATCACTAGCCACTTTAAACAATGCTACCTTATATAATGTTACTTACCCTACATTATTCATCTCATATGCATACGTATATACTGTACTCTATATCATCGACTGTATCCTTATGTAATACATGTATCACTAGCCACTTTAAACTATGCCACTTTGTTTACATACTCATCTCATTTGTACATACTGTACTCGATACCATCTACTGTATCTTGCCTATGCTGCTCTGTACCATCACTCATTCATATATCCTTATGTACATATTCTTTATCCCCTTACACTGTGTACAAGACAGTAGTTTTGGAATTGTTAGTTAGATTACTTGTTGGTTATTACTGCATTGTCGGAACTAGAAGCACAAGCATTTCGCTACACTCGCATTAACATCTGCTAACCATGTGTATGTGACAAATAAAATTTGATTTGATTTGATTTGATTTGACAATTCCTGGAAGCTGAAAATGTCCCAGTTCTTCCATGGCCTGCATACTCACAAGACAATGTCACCCATTGAGCATGTTTGTGATGCTCTGGATCGATGCGTACGACAGCGTGTTCCAGTTCCCGCCAATATCCAGCAACTTCACACAGCCATTGAAAAGGACTGGGACAACATCCCACAGGCCACAATCAATAGCCTGATCAATCAATAGCCTGATCAATCAATAGCCTGATCAATGCAAAGGAGATGCTGCATGAGGAAAATGGTGGTCACACCAGATACTGAGTGGTTTTCTGATCCACGTCCCTACCTTTTTTTTTGCTTTTCCACGGCCCTACCTTTATATATATTTATTCATTTATTTCCTCCTAATATTGTAAAATCTGTGTGTCCCTTCATTGGCCTGGGCTATTGTTTTAATTCAAGACCAGATCGTTTTTATTGATCTCAGTTTGTCAGTGTCAGAGTAGCCACTCATTTCATTCATTTGTGTGGTATAAGAAAGTATTCTACTAATGTCTTCTGCCATGTAAATGAAATGCATTTATTAAAAGCCACCAAAAAAATCCCAACCCTCCTACAATTTTTCCCCCATGTCTAGAAATCCTAAAAACAGTAGCCTGTGCCACATCGCAAATGTTACGGCTTTACTATAAAGGGGCTTCATCTTCAACCGTAAATTTACCACGCAACTTTGTGCGCAGATTTGTTGACAGAAAATTAGGGTGTGTCGGGGGTGGTGGGGGGCATAAAAATCCAAAGCCCTGGGGTCTATGATTGCTTAATCCTGCCCTGTGGGCCTGCCTGCCAATGGGCCTTTCACATCTGTATGTCAGCTGTGCACACAGCACTGCTGGGCTCTGCTGGCTCGCTCCTCATTTAAATGCATCATTGAAGCCATTAATCCACGTAAATGGATTTTGAAACGACGGCCATTCAAAAAAAACAACAACAACAACATGCAATTTAATACAGTAATCCTTTCAGGGCCGAGACAGAAAAATTCAGCCTTTAAGATGTAGCCCACGGGCATAAGTCTGAGCTTAATAAATGGGAAAAGAGTGGAAGCACTGCTGAAGTGATATGCAATAAAACTCCCAGAGAGAAAAACACAGGGAAAGACATGCATTAGGGATGACTTACTTCATCTGATCCTGAACCGAAGATAAGCAGGTCAAAGGGGATCGCAGCCACCATGTCTATAAGGAACCAGCCTTTGAAATAGTGAATGGCGATCTTCCCTGGTTGGCTGACGACTTCCTCGTTTAGGTTCACATATGTGGTCCGGAAGTTGATAACGATGTCAACGATGAACATGATGTCCACCATGAAATCCACCACGTTCAGGGGATTGCAGGAGTATCCACACTCGCGCCTCATTTGCTCCTCGCGGTCATTGAGTAGGAAAGCAGCAGAGTAGGGTGTGAGGATGGCTGTATAGATGACCAGCAGCAGGATGAGCCAGTCCCACATAGCTTTGAAGGGACTGTAGTGGAGGATGGTGAATCTGTCCATGCGTGGAGTCTGGAGCTTGTATTCTGGAAGGACATCAGCACCCAGTGACAGTACCTGTAGTAGCAGAGAGGAGGGGACAGCAATCACCAAGAACACTAATTTAAACAAATTCGGGCAAAAAGTTTTACTCTGTAGATTTGAGTGTAAAACATTTCTCTAAGTGGCAATATAATAATCTATCCGAGGCAGCTTTTAACTCCCTTATCTCAGTAGCTGGCTATTGCCGGAGCAATCGAGGTAATGTACCTGGCTCAAGGACTTGACAGCCGCTATGATTCAGCTGAGAGTAAGTGAGGCACAGTCCAACTCTATTAGGACAAGTCCTCTCCTCTCATTTGACAGACAGGATGATTGCCACCGTCTTGGGAAGGAATAATAGGATTCCCAATATCAAATGTGTTCCACAGAATCCCAAGTCTGGGTAACAGTCTTTTTAGCTAACATTCCACTCCTGTCTTTGGCAAATTACAAGGAGTGGATTGTAATTGCTGAACAGCGAAGGCAACCAGGCTACAGAATCACTGCCTTACCGTCTAACATTCCGGTAGTAAATTCACGTATAGATTTTGTAGGGGTAGATCATTTTGAAAATGCAATTTGATTTAATGATAGAATTGAGGGAGGATAATCAGGTTATATATCATAGCAATACATCTTTTGAAAATTGTAGCTTTTACAAAAGCTTTCGCAGTGCTCTGTTAATAACAATGGTAGAGATACAACAGACAGTGTCCATTGCTCAACAGCTTCTGGGTTAGCTTCTCTCCATGGTTGGACTCTGACTCTGGGGCTTATTTTGGCTATCTAAGCAATGTTGTAATCTAATTAAGCAATAATGCCCGAGAGGGTGTGGTATATGGCCAATATACCACGGCTAAGGGCTGTTCTTAAGCACGACGCAACGCAGAGTGCTTGGACACAGCCCTTAGCTGAGATATATTGGCCATATATCACAACCCCCCGAAGTGCTTTATTTTTTATTATAAACTGGTTACCAACATAATTAGAGCAGTAAAAATAAAGATTTTGTAATTCCTGTGGTATACTGTGATGACTGTTTGATAACGCTCTCCGTAGCCGATTTGAGCAAGACCTTTAAACAGGTCAACATTCACAAAGCCGCGGGGCCAGATGGATTACCAGGACGTGTACTCAAAGCATGCGCAGACCAACTGGCAAGTGTCTTCACCGACGTTTTCAACTTCTCCCTGAATGAGTCTGTAATACCTACATGTTTCAAGCAGACCACCATAGTCCCTGTGCCCAAGGAAGCGAAGGTAACCTGCCTAAATGATTACCGCCCTGTAGCACTCACGTCGGTAGCTATATGATGTGCTTTGAAAGGCTGATCATGGCTCCTCCCGGATACCCTAGACCCACTCCAATTCGCATACCTCCCCAACAGATCCACAGATGACGCAATCTTAATTCCACTCCACACTGCCCTTTCCCACCTGGACAAAAGGAACACCTATGTGAGAATGCTGTTCATTGACTACAACTCAGCGTTCAACACCATAGTTCACACGAAGCTCATCACTAAGCTAAGGACTCTGGGACTAAACACCTCCCTCTGCAACTGGATCCTGGACATCCTGACGGTCTGCCTCCAGGTAGTAAGGGTAGGCAACAATACGTCGGCCACGCTGATCCTCAACACCGGGGCCCCTCAGGGGTGTGTACTTAGTCCACTCCTGTACTCCCTGTTCACCCACGACTGCATGGCCAAACACGACTTCAACACAATCATTAAGTTTGCTGACGACACAACAGCGATAGGCCTGATCACCGACAACAATGAGGCAGCCTATAGGGGGAGGTCAGAGAACTGGCAGTGTGGTGCCAGGAACATAACCTCTCCCTCAATGTGAGCAAGACAAAGGAGCTGATAGCGGGCCACAGGAAAAGGTGGGCCGAACAGGCCCTCATTAACATCAACAGGGCTGTAGTGGGGCGAGAGTTTCCACATCACCAACTAGCTATCATGGTCCAAACACACCAAGACAGTCGTGAAGAGGGCACGACAAAACCTTTTCCCCTCAGGAGATTGAAAAGATTTGGCATGGGTCCCCAGATCCTCAAAAAGTTCTACAGCTGCACCATCGAGAGCATCCTGATCGGTTGCATCACCGCCTGGTATGGCAACTGCACGGCATCTGACCGTATGGCGCTACAGGGTAGTGCGTACGGCCCAGTACATCACTGGGGCCAAGCTTCCTGCCTTCCAGGACCTATATAATAGGTGGTGTCAGAGGAAAGCCCATAAAATTGTCAGAGACTCCAGTCACCCAAGTCATAGACTGTTTTCTCTGCTACCGCACGGCAAGCAGTACCGGAGCGCCAAGTCTAGGACCAAAAGGCTCCTTAACAGCTTCTACCCCCCAAGCCATAAGACTGCTGAATAATTGATCAAATGGCCACCGGACTATTACATTGACCCCCCCCCCACCCCCCCCACTCGTTTTGTACACTGCTGCTACTCGCTGTTCATTATCTATGCATAGTCACTTCACCCCTACCTACATGTACAAATTACCTCAACTAATCTGTACCCCTGCACACTGACTCGGTACCCCACAATTTTTTACTTTAGTTTATTTGGTAAATATTTTCTTAACTCTTCTTGAATTGCACTGTTGGTTAAGTGCTTGTAAGTAAGCATTTCACAGTAAGGTCAACACTTGTTGTATTTGGCGCATCTGACAAATAAAGTTTGATTTGATTTGATACGGTCTGATATACCATGGCTGTCAGCCAATCAGCATTCAGGGCTCAAACCACCCAGTTTATAATGTCCAGTTAGTATGTGGCTTTCCTCTCCTTTGGATCTTAATGAGCTCTGACAGGCTGCAAAGAGAGACCTTCTATCTGATGATAGTGCTGGAGAAATGATGAGGACAGAGGCCTTTGTTTTATGTTGCCTCAGTACATCTACAAGATGAATTATGGATTCTCCCATGCATCTCGACATCTACCGTATCTAATGTGAAAAACCCACCCACCAAATGGCCAATTCAAGGTAGTGCAACACAGAGAATTCAGAGAGTTCAGTCGGATGATGGCTGTACTTATGAGTGAGAATGGCTCGTCTCTTCTATAGAATGTCATTGTCAGGAGGAGTGCTTGTCAAAGAAGGTCTGGTTGTACGGGAAAGCTTGGTGCTCTACCCTACAGCCTGTGCTGACGGTTTGACACTGACGGTAATGAGAGGACAGTCACTATACAGCGCTTACTTGTTGAGGGAACAAGCAGGAGCGATTCTACTGCATACTGTATTACACTGCTGGACTTGTTTTTCCACAGAGCAAATCACACCGGCTATTCATTGATGAGATTGTTTCTCCAATTCATTGCATTAGTACCAATGTCAAACAGTGTGGAAATATATGATTCAAAAGCAGCCATTTGTACAAACATAATGAATAATATAGGCAGCAATGTGTCTGGCATTCATTTGGTAAATGGCTTATTTTGTGGCTCGTACGCATCATGTAACATGAAAGTTGTACGGGGGGAAAAAAAAGAGTCAAATGTGCTTTCCAGACAGCCAATTGTCTCACCTGTGTGACTTTCTCAGTGACGTTGTGCGTTCTGTCCTTAACCTTGGGTGCTATGATAGTGTTTTCTGACGATGGGGGAGAGTGTGCCTTGTTTTCGTTATTCCGCTCCGTGAAGTTGAGCGCAATCAGCGGGATCTTGTTGATGGTGCTGTACTTGTTGATGTTGGACTCAGAGGTGGAGCCCAGCAAACTGGACTTGAGATGATTGAACGGACCTGGAACGTAAAGACAACCCAAAGAAATTGACTGTAGAGAGGTGGTAATACAGTATAGCACAGCTCTAGTAAAGGACATGGAGTAGTACCTGGACAGAGGTCAAAAACTGTAGCAGTGAGCCAAACATCACACATTTGATGATGGTTGGCGTTGGTGATCAGGGAAACTGATGGGAAGCAGACAGAGCATAGTGACCACTGATCCCCCCCCCCCACCACCCGACCCCAGAAAGCAAAATAGCTTTCTTTCATGCAGGTGTTAGGTTGGGTGGGGATGGCAATATTAGCAATCAGTGGAGGCAGCAGGCTTTCATTCAGGAGGTGTTGATCAATCATTCAAAGACATTTAAAAAAGCTGACATGACAAAAAAACACTCAACTGTCTAAGTCACAACACATTCTCAAGTGCAGCGCTTCGTTGAGGGTAGAATTTCAGGGAGAAATCATCATCACTTGTGGTCAATTGGCTTGATTAGGACACATGCTTCAAACAGTCCAATGCACAACAAGCATGGTCAGTGAACGCATCGTTACCTCTGATATAGCGACCATTGTCTAAAAGCAGCATCAAAGTGGCGAGAGGAAGAGAGAAGATAGAAATAGTACTGTGGATGCAGATATTGTTGGCATGGATCCGTAATAGTATGCTGTAATACACAATTCCTGAGCAAGGAGTACTCACAAGACACAAAGATGACAATAGCTCTGTCCCCATTCGAAATCTAGGGACCACAAAGCTTTCGCTAGACATTTCATCGTCCTACTTTACCTTCACTCGCGTGTCGGTCCCTGAACATGCTCTTGGAGTTGCTGAAGCCTTCTATGTCGTGGACGGAGGACGCTCGCCTCATGCTGCTCCCGCTGATGCTGCCTCTGGAGATGGTGTGTGCGAGGCAGGTGGTGGACTGGTGCGCCTCCGTCTGGTACAGCCTGTCCCACGGGTGCTGCTTGGGAGAGGAGTGGTCCAGGGGTCCGGGTCCATGCACACTGGCCTGGGAGGAGTGGTGGCTGGAGCTGATGAGGGCCCGTGTGTCGTTGGCATCGGTGGGGCTGCAGTTGTCCTCGGTCGGGGGCGACTGGAAGTTGGTCAGAGCCACAGAGTCCTCGTTCTGTTTGGGGGAGAGGGAGTCCACCACGACGGCATCTGGGTCTTCTTGTGGAAGAGACTGTTTGTTGGAGACCAGACTCAAGGCTGCCTGGCGGAATCGGAAGAATCGTCCCTTTCCTAAACAACAGAAAATGTTGGACGTGTTTATTCCTGCACCAAACAATCAAATGATTAAATGATGAGAAAGTTTGATTTTGACTAACATAACATGTCAAAGATCTAAAGCATAAGCAATAGCAACAATTATTTAGTCAATTCAGTCACATTTTCAATGAATGCCAATCTCATTACTGTTCTTTGAGCTGGAAGGTGCACTTTCATTTCTCTGATTGTGTGGAATTCTATAATTGGATTACCTTATGTGTTCATGATCAAACAGAGGAAGCAGAAAGCCGGAGAATCAACCTCTAATCCAATGGCATTCAATGGTACGTGACTGGATAACCTTGATCGGCCCTTTACCCATAGTGCATAGCGTGTATACTGCTGTAATGCCTGTCATAGTGTTCTTTCTTATTTGAGGATTAATGAATTAAAAGTGTTGATACGTGGACACTATGTATTGGCATACACCGCAGGGTATCACAATGTATCATACTCCGTTCAAGGTCATAAGTGAAAACACTTAGCGGAAAGTTAATCTCCTTCCTTAATTTAATTTAATGTGTGCCTCATGTGTGTCCACTGTGCAGTAACGTCTTCAGAGTGACACACAGGCACATATAAACCAGTGAGGGAACTGTAGTTTGGGTTCATTAACAATAGAAGTGGTGAAAGTGAGCCCCAGGCTCACTCATAAATATGAGGCAGCCATCGTTCAGCACCCTCCTTGCATCGTGTCACTGCCATCTGTTTCCATTCCCCAACCACACATACTTATGTTACAACCCTAATACACAATAAAGCCATCACTCTCAACAGGGCCCCTGGACAGGCCTCTGAAATAGCCCCCAATTGCAGGAAGTCTTTAAATGGACATAGGAATACCTGCCTCAGCATCTCTACTGTAGGTGTCTTTGATTTACACTCATATGAGATGCCAGAGGAATGTAGCGGGCTGCATATTTCAGGTGAACTTCGAGTTCCAGTAGTATAGAGTTATGGTTGCAAAGTTCTGGTAGCTTTTCCAAAATTCTCAGGTCTTCAGGAAATCCCAGATGGAAGATTTCCGGAATCAGAAGGAAATTAGAAGGAAATCCGGAAACTACAACCAGGATATTGGGGGAAAAATGTGCGAAAGTTACCGGAATTTGGCAAGCCTACGTAGTAGCCTACTGGATTCATTACTGCTTTTCTCCTCTCACTTATTTCATCTGTATATAAAACGACATCGATCTGTAAACCCAGCATCACCAGACATGGCCTCCTTCACCAGCTGACACACGCTTTTGTTTTCATCCCCCTGCAATGGCTTGGTATGAATGCAAGTAGAAGCTGTTGATTTATGAATGGTAGGGCAGAGAGCACTTGATCCTCACGGAGCCTTCTGAATTAATAATGGCTGTTTTAGTGTTTTACTCCTGCTTATGTCAGAATGTACTTATGTAGAACACAGTTCCTGTGTGTTTTGTAGAAATGTCAAAGGAACAGGATATAGAAGCAATACAGAAGCAAGAAGACAGGGAATTCAATTTAGAATACGCTTTCTCGTTTCAGCCCCACTAGTGTAGAGTATTTATTTCCATTGGGAAGAAAGAGAGAGCATGTGGAGGTCTTTCTCTTTTATACCGTTAAGCCTTCTAGGCGTCATTTACTCTAAACACATTCATTTTCTATTCCATACAGCAGCTATTAATCCGTCGCAATAACTCAGTATGAAATTAAAATGAAATGGTTCAGAGGCAGAACAGCTATTGGTTGCACCCAGTGAATTTAGCTGACAATGAAGTCCTGAATTCAAATAATGTATTGTAGTTTATGTGAATCTATACCGCCGTCATTTCCCTATAAATAGCACGGAGGAAAGATTCATTTTCATACGGTCCAATGCATCTCTTTTCTCTGTAATTTTGTACTTCTATTTTTGCTGAGAAGGGGGTTCTGTGTGCAGACTGTGAAGAAGGGATTATTCTTGCCTTCGCTCATACTATTGTGCTAGTTGCTATGATACCTGGAGACAGTATGCACAGGTTCATAATTAGTCCCCCATTGCCCCCAAAATCACTTTGCAAAGGGAAGCATATTTGTATGAGGCCAATAACTGCAAGCCGATGCCTGTCGGTGAGGAAGCTACTGATCGATCCCCCAACATGCTTATCTTTTCCTTCTTTCTGTGGTGTTTGATCCCCTCAGTAAAGACCTTTAGTATGGAAATCAAGCAATACGCTCTGATCAGTGGTGTTATGAACACACACACACACTAACACACACAAATATAATGCACACACAGATGACACACACAACACGCACACGACACACACAGTGGACACGTGCACCCCCACCCCCCCCCACCCCCCCTACCCCCACCGCCTTGGGTGCAGTGCAGTGTTCAGGATTCCTACTGAACCGTGCGGATGGCTCTGCCTTGCTCAGTGAGAGGAGATGCTCGGCACCTCCAGAGTCAGGAGCAAGCAGAGATGTCTTGTTGACATTTACACCCTCTGACACACAGCAGTGGAGGAGATGGTAAAGAGACACAGCCCCCAGTTCAAATACCACTGCTTTGTTCCCTATCTAAAAATAAGCACAGACGAAGCAAAATAAAGAGATGGCAAAATTCCACAATGACAGAGTCCAAATAAATTGTGAAATAAAAATCTATTCAGTTTCTTGTGAAGAGAAACACAATCTAGTGTGCTGTCTTCCAGATGATAAAATAACTGTCCAGTAAACATCACTTTTAAAAGTTCATATTCTGTTAACTCATACCCAAATAATGGAAATGCCTTGTCCTATATTCATACTCGCAGCCAAAGCATAAATTGGTGAAGAAAACACTTAAAAACCCCTACCTCAAACTTGTCAAACAAATCTGGAAACATTGGACATTTACTTTAAGCTACATTTGTTCCAGGAACCTGGGTTGAATTTCTACAACTTGCCTAATTAGCCTCTTGTAGATGAGGATGAGCATGAATAATTGCAATTAGTAGTATCCATATGTGTAATTGCCCTTCGATAGAAGAGGAGTGTGTCTTTGGGAACTGGAAGGAAGGCACTTCTATTAGTGGACTGCAAAGTCAGTTAGGACTCCCTATGTGATGAGCTCCCCCTGATCTAGCTGCGGTCTTACATCATTACATAGGTAGTCTTCTAAATGACACCCTATTCCCTATCTAGTGCACTACTTTTGACCAGGGTCGAAAGTAGTGCATTTTATAGGAAATAGGGTTCAATTTTGGGTGAAACATGACATTTCGTTAAAAAAAAAAGGGTAATACTGCATATCCACATTACCAGTAGACATACACAGGGCAGGAATCCGGATACTCACTGGAATCAGTTCTTTCCGGGGATGAGTGATTCAGCTTCTCTGTCGAGTCGCTGCTTCCTTCCTCAAGTACGTAATCAAAGTTTAGAATGAACAACATCACTACGCCTTCCTCGTTCTTCACCGGGATTATGTGAGTGTAGCACTGGAAGTCCGTCCCTGTAAGAAATAATAAACCTGTCATGTCTAAAAGCTAATGCTCCTCATCTTCTCCTTCCACAGTTGAGCTCCACAACAGTATAACTTCTTATCCATTCTAAGATGGATGCCTGCTACTCTACCTGAGAACGCTCCAATTTAATAATAATAATAATAATAATAATAATAATAACATAGTGTTGGAACCCATGGCATCCTCCGCTCTCTGAGCAGAGAGGAAAATCATGTCCTGCAAAAAGAGAATTTCGACCCCTAGATGGCAATACTTAGAGAGATAATTTTTATTCCAATTATTATTTTTCCTCTAGCAATATTGATATCGTAATGCCACAATGCTAGCACCTCTCTTAGTGCTAAGTGTTCATCATGAATTCCCTAGCTTTATGATAGTAAGGCAGTTTGCTGATTCGACGTGGACACAGACTGGTCAAGAGGGCACCTTACAAGTAGTGTGCTTTATCCTGGACTCAGCACACAGGCCAGAGCTTGACATTGCACATACAATGTGCCCAAATGGCACCATATACCCTTTATAGTGCACTACTTTTGACTAGGATTCATTGGGCTCTGGTCAAAAGCAGTGCACTACTGTATACAGCGAAAAAGGGTATCATTTACAATGGACACATAGGAGGACAGGACTACGCTTGGAACAGAGTCAACTCCCAGGGTTTCTACTGGGTCATGCCAGACCCACTACCGCTGAGCTGCCTCCTCAAGAGGAGGAAAAATCCACTATCAAGATCTTGGCTGCGTTCCCCGGTCAAAAGTAGCGCACTAGGGAATAGGCCGCCATTTGAGACAAAAAGTATCTTTCTTGTGCCCATAAGATGGCAAATATCTGGAATGCACTGACTGGATTATAGAAGGATCAGTACCTTGGGATGAATTTCTCCAGGCAGAATGGAGCAAGAAAAAGAAACCGACCCCCACCCAGTGAATATGTGTTCTACAGAAACGGAAGCATTTAGGCTACAACACAGTATATGCAAAACATGGAATGCAACATTTCATCAAAGCTTAATCATCTCATCAGCAAATCAGTATTATGTTAGGTAATAGTATTACTAAATATGTTGTACTTGAATTATCGCGCAAACCCCTAAAAACCATTTGAATATCCACACCAGAACTTAATAGGGTCAAGAGAGTTTTAACAGATTGCAAATGACTTCAGCACTGCTGGAGACACTACATCAAAACAACAACAATCTGCCAGCCTGAATGCTTGTCATGCTATAGCTGAGCCATGCTGTAATAATATAGGGAGAAAAAGTTGACAACGCCATCAGCACCTTTTTAAGTGAGATTGACTGTTCTCTTCCAGTTACCTCAACTCGGCTGAAGTCTGTGTCAATTAGTTATAACACATATGCTAAAGCTGCACTACTATCTAATTACCAACAAAAATGGTGATACAGGAAAAATGGGTTTTGGTTCCTTAGGGTCTTCCAATCTATTTAGAGCCGGTGCAATATGTTAGGCCAGCTTCCCCGAGGCCTCGGTAGGGCATCAATGTCAGGAAAATTGTGTTGCTCGCTTATTTCAAAGGATACCAAACAAGCTTCTCAGAAAGCATCGTAAACAGAAATACATACTGAAATGTTAAGGGTCCTTCCATATAAACAGGTAGAAACTATATATGTTTGTGCGGCTATATCATTTGAATAGGAGCCATTCCTTCAAAAAGATAGGAGGGCCAAGGCACTCTTCATATAATTCATTAAAAGGCCTTTATTTGTATGGCATGTTCAATGGAAACAAAGATGGCGTGTTTCGTCAGGGAGTACAAAGACATGATAATGCAAAGTCCTCTTTTTGAACAGCTTTTTCTAAATCAACCCTGATTTGAAGAGGGAGTGGTTGCAGAATTCATTGGACAAAACCTAGTAAGCAATATTCTACACATTAAAAAGTGAAATACTGTAGATACGGTATGTTATCAAAATGCAAATCAAGGTTAGACCCATCAGAACCCCTAGGCACCTTGAATATGACTGGGCAAGGTGGTAAGAATAGGAGACATCTTTTTTTATAGTACACTAGATCACAGGAAACATGGACCACCGCAGTCCTTATTGCACACAAAATCATTTCATAAGCGCACATTGTCGTCAGCAAATGGAGGGCCAGGAGGTTGAGGGTGGTCTCCTGTTGCCTATACATGGTTTAAAAATTAATATAGCCTTGGTACTAATGATGCCGATTTATCTGGTGGCTAAATCTGTCATTAGATCAACTGATGATTTTCCAGCCCTAATCTCTTAGTGCAGCCTCCATAACCCTATATCTCCATAACCCTATATCTCCCACTGCATTATAATGCCATCAGCATTATCATTGAATTGTAAAAGGCGGGTTCAGACTAATTCAGAGTCATGCAGAGTAGAAGCACCAATGCCAGAGAGAAATAAATCCTCTCATCAGTGGGACTCCATTTCTCCCAGAGTCTCAATGCCCTCATAAAACAAGCCGCACATCTGCTGCCCTTCTAGGAAGAGCACCCGATGTGCAGTAATAAGCAATACGCAAAGAAGATCAAAAGATGCCCATCCGCCCCTATGCAAATGTGCCTCTCACCGTCTACCAGCCAGGCCAGCAGAGGACACGTTACCAGTGTTCACAGTAATCTCCTCAGAGCTGGATCTCACATCCACACTGCCAGTCACATTCATCGGCAGTAGGATGTCTGTCTGATTAAACCTAACAATCCTCTGTTGGACTGCATTTACATGTCAGGCTTTAATAGGAGCCCCCATGGCATGGCCATTCTTCACAACAATATTTTATGTCCAAAACTGTGAAAAACATTTACATTTCTATTGGATTTGTATTTTGTACATTTAGCAGACACTCCTTATCCAGAGCGACTTAAAGTCCGTGCATTCAACTTACAGTCGCTCGGTAAGGCAACCACGTAACCACAATTCTTGTAATTGTGGTGAACTGGTGATAAGGGAAGCGCCTTCATCTGGTATGGGTTATAATGTCCGTTGTATGAAACTCCTCACTCATCTCCTCTGCTATCAATACTGCTCATTGTCATTGCTTTAATCATTAATCATTCATCGATTTTAGTTAACTGCATTTAGGTTCCCCCCACAATTACATGACGGAAATTACCTCTATTCATCTCCTTGGACATCTATCTCAGCAATAAATGATTCAGTGCATACACGGATCTTGTGTCTGTTAGTTGGCATACATTAATGTTTCACACTGCGTCACGTTTTAGATCTGTGGAAACTAGCTACTGTGTGAGGAGAGTAAAGAAAATGCCGCAAGAGAGAGGAGACCCAGAATGATTCTGTGGCAGCATATTTGGGAATTGATTTAACTTACCAGATGGGAAAACAATACCCCGCTAAAAGGCTGAGCTATTTGGGTGCCTCCTCACCCTGTCTCCTGCTGAAAGTCACCTACGCAGGTGTATAATAGCCAACATCCTCTTTTCTTTTTTTTTTATTTACCTCCACCGGGGTGATGAATGTAAGAATCCGAATCATCATGTTAGATACTTCTGATGACATATCCGGCCTAGTCATGTGATCTCAAGATGATTCTGTCACAATACAAGATGGTTTAACGTTATAATATGATGTTAACATACACACAAATGCACACACACACACACACACGCTTACTCTAGAAATAAGGTACAAGCAAATAGAACTCGGGAGTGAAACAGGCCAATCATTTCCTAGTCCTGGTTTCATGTGGTCAGGGGACTATTCACACCTTTCACTGTCATTAGGAAGGATTGTTATGGCAGACAGACTCTGGTGTGTTGATTGAATGGAGAATTCCCCAGTTCATTCCCTCTGCCAGTACACGGATCACATCAGACCACGTGCATGATTGTGGAAAGCGGCCAGGATAAACAGTGTTGCATACACTATGTGCACCTCTCAGGTTGGTGGTAAATCACACTGAGAAGCACTGGGAAATGTGCAATAAGAGCATTTAGTGGTGCATTTGACCTATGGTTCAAGACGTGTTATTCAGTGCTATACATATCCTAAACAATTGCGTTATTAGTTGCGTACCGGGTTGTATTCACTAGGTACCAAATAGCAAACAACTGACTGAAATAAGGAGGGACTAACTGAACTTGTCCAACACGAAATATAGTGTGCACTAATGAATACGACCCAGTTACCACCTCCCCCCTGTGTGAGTTGGTAATCATTTGCAGGCAGGTTGGGATAATTGAAAGTGGCAGGTTCAGCAGAATACAAAGGTCTAATAGTGTACATTAGTGTCTCTCCTAGTGATTGGATTATCATTAATTTCAGTAGGTGGGTTCAAGTTTCCCTTCAAGTGTCAATCTAGCAGCCCCTTCAGTCCCTAAGGAGCTGCCTCAGCCCCGAAGCATGATCACTGTCTTCAGACTGGCAGAAGGTCAAATGAGATTTCCAGCGCTTTTACCTTCTGGTCCCATTGAATGTCAGATTCCAGGCCACAGAGAAATGCAGATCATACTGATATTGTGGCCTTTAAGGATAATACACCTGTCATGGAAAAAGCTTTTATCAAGCTGACTATGAATGCATAAGCTCAGCGGGCAAAGCAATTGTGTGATTCCTAAGATGCACAGATATGAGGCTTCGGAAAATAACGTGGTAACTGAAAGATTTGATAAGACTTAGAATTTCAATTTTTTTTCCAAAAGTCTGCAGAGACATAACTGATAAGGGAAATTGATTCTTAATTAACTATATATTCAATGTGTTGACAATAGGGAAGTCTAAATTGTTACAGATCAGATATATCTGAATTCGTGTTACTTTGCATACTATACACATGATGACCGTACATCACCTTGGCATTGCAAACTATAATTTTCCTTTCAATGCTTTTCAAGTATGGATAAAAATAGATGTCATTCCTTACCAATGACTGCACAAGGTCAATGTCTTGCCAGTCCCGTAGAAGTATTGTGCCTGTGTGAATACATAGATACAAGTGCTGTATGGATATCAGTTCCCATTTCAAGATGATGGAAATTCCATTCGATTCTATTTCCACCATCAATAATTGAAAAGATGGCTGCACATTGAGCCATTATTGATTGCTAAAGGTCTACAGCTGTGTTGATCTCTTCGTCTTGGAAATACTTCTCTGTACGGAAGCACTCTGGCGAGAAAGAGAAGTCTAAAGGTACTTTTAGAAGGGCGGGGCTAGGACAGTTAGTTACGAGCAGTACTTCCCACCCCTTAAACACAGGACCTTCAGCACTCACCCACACTGTTTCGGATCTTTATGGGCACGTCGCATTAGTCGAAACTAAATTGATATAGGTACACGTTATTTTGTTCAGCAGACGCGTCTTAAGGTTAAATGCTAGTGCAACGAGGGGAGAAACATTCCCATATTAAAAAAACATTTAACACGGATCTTCATTTTTTTGGTGTTCGCTATGAATCTCAACATGTAGAGAGAGAAAAACAGCAGTTCCAGACGGAGCAGGCGATACATGAGTCATGACACTCTCCGCGGTTATCGTGCTAATACAATGTGACGTGGTTGTTGCAGGGCTGTGTTGCGGAGGCCATACACAACCGCACAAGGGGCACAGCCATTCGAGAGGGGAATGTGTAAGGGGAGGGAAGGCATACTAACCCTTTGTTTGGAGTCTGTTGGCCATGTGGCCATATCTCGCCTCAGTTGAGACTGCCCTAAGCTAGTCATCATGGCCTACTTTTATCTTTAATCAGTGTCCTCTAAGTCATCAAGATGAACACCAATTTCAAGTGCATCTTACTGTATGTGTTTTGCTAGCTAGCCAGCTAGCTGATATTTGTCATCCAATGGGCTGAAATAGCTAATTGCTGGCAAAAGCTAATTGGAAGTAAAACAGATGGTTTGGTGGCCGTTGGATTGGATTCAAGAGGGTCCCCCATGAAATGGAGATATGAATTCATATGTGGATATGTAGGGCGACTGGCCAAGGCGTGTGTTTGTGATGTTCAATACTCCATCTGCTACCTACTGTACTCTGTGTTAATTATATTTTTGTCAGATGATAATTACAGAGAGCCTGTCTAGAACAGCATTTATATCAGGCCCATTTTATCGAAGACTTCAGCGAAATCTACTAATCTAATTCAAACCTGATATGTTTTAATTCAATCCAATCTTTATTCTGATAGAATGGGTTCTTTCTAATAAACGTCTGACCTTGGCAAACACTAAATGTGCTTTGCAACATACTGGGAGTAACCAAAGAGGCTAAGATCAATAAAAAATGCATGCACCTCTTTTTGAGCGCAGCCATCCAGGTCTCCCGAAGCAGCCAATTGTGAGTGCCCTGTGTCCCCCCCTGTCGCCCCCACCCTCCCCATCACCCTGCAGCGGGGGGGGGGGGGGGGGGGGGGGCCCTCCAGCTCCTCAAAGGGGAGTCACCTTTGAAACCCTGCACCCACGCATACCTCAGCAGCATGGCTAGGTATGCTGGGACTGTTATGTATTTAACTTCAGCGTGCTGCTCAGTGTCAGCTTCCCTTTGTACTCACTCATTCAGTTCCAAGGTACTATTACACCCCTCGGAATAGGGCCGTTTTACAAAGCCCAGCAAAGGAAGTTATTTATCTCATTGATTATGAATCTTCTTTGAGAGGGAAGGCGTTGTGATTTCGGATTTATCTCCTCTCACAACTATTTACTGTTCAACACCGAGATGAACGATAATGTGCCTGTGGCGACGGTTTTGGATGTGTATCTCACTGTGGTCTGGACTGTCCTTTTCGAAGCATACGCATGAACAGCTTCACTTTTCAGCTTTTTGCAGGGCAAAGAGCTGGCGATGTGTTGCTGATGATGTCGTCACCGGGCATTTCAAGACCCCCCCCCCTCCACAATGGGAACATGACACAGTATGAAAACCAAATTAGAGATGCTTATATTAAGCATGACTATTCCCATCTGCAGTTTTATACTAACATGTCTGCATGACTATGATTCATTTGATAGTATCGCACTCCTGTAGACCGAGAGTGAGCAAGCAAGAGGGAGCACCTGAGGTCTAACACCATCGAGTTGTGAGTCATGATTTAATATTGGCCAGACACACTTCCCCTATTTCCTATGCCGTGACACTATCGCCTATCCATCCTTATGCTCAACTATTCCTCTATGTTGTCAACACTGGTTCAGCCCTATTGTGTCTAATGTCATTTTCACTCGGTGAAATGTGATAGGCTTTAGCTAAATGCTTTAGCAAAGTGGGGTCGACAAACAACTCGCGTCGATAGGCCCATTGCTCGCAAGGATGTCATGAATCTTGCATTTGTGTTCCCATCTACGGGAGCCTGTGGATTGTGCCCTTCCATAGCCCTGTAATGCATTTACGCGGTAAGCTGCTCACTCCCAGTCACCGCAGTGTCATCCTTGACATCTTTATTCATGAGCTCTGCGCCTCACTCTAGACTCATCTGAGGAGTATTAAGAGTCCTGTCTCGAGGCACGGGAGGGAGGGAGAGCGAGTGTAATGATTAAGTTTGAATGTGTCGTATGGCTTTTACTCTGCTCCCATTCCTTATTAACCATGATTGACACATTGAGTTTATACAGAACTACACGGAGACTAAAGTGACCTTAAAACCCTGCTCTTCAGAGAGATACTCCTCACCAATGGCTCCCTAGGGTACTTTGTGTTGTTGTCTTTCTCCAGGATTCTAAAACAATCTATTCGACTTACTCGAGGAGCATCTGGCTCTGATTCCCACGTGATTAGCAGAAATATGTCAAGGCTAATGACTGCTGCTGCTGGAAGGTACAAAAATTATTTGGATTTTCCAGTGAATCTACAGTCATTTTGCACTATGTACATATGTAGTGAACGGCAGAAAAAAAGTTGGGTTAAACGCTCTTTATTGCCGTGAGCCGGGGGAACAAAAAAATACGACCTGCCTTCCTGTCATCATATACTATCCCTTGAAAAGAGGAGCGACACTGCAATGCCTTTGAGGGGTGAATTATACTGACCAAAAAGCGCACTGCCTGACAATGGCAGGAGGTGGCATTACATTTTTAGATGTATGTCATTGAGCAGCAACTTCCTTTTAATTCACCGCGAATTCACAGCACTGCTGCCTGCACTGAACACGGTTCATATCATGTCTGGAGTCAAGCTAAAAAACCACTAAACCCATGTGGAGATAGTGGCTCAAGAAAATGGAACCCAAAGAGGACCGAAGGTCCTCCCGAGAACAGTCAAAACGAGGAGATAATAGCCACATCTGCTTTTCGGATTACATCTAGAGGAGGCAAGGACCTTGAACATATGCTGGAATAACAATGCCTCATAGACATAATGCACAGTACAGTTAGAATGAAACCTGGTGTCACCCCTCACAGGGATGAAGCTCAATACAGTAGCTCACGTCCTTTTCTTGCTCAGTTCATGTGCTCAGGAAAAGCCATAGAATTAGGAATTAGAATAGGATCTCTATGGGGAAAAACTCGGAACCGACAGTTAAATCTAATTGAGAGGAAAACAGAAAGGCCCACCTTTTGAAGCTGGTGCGGCATCCCAAATGGCACCCTATTCCCATAAGGCTCTGGTCCAAAGTAGTGCAGTATGTAGGGAATAGGGTCCTATTTGGGATTCAGCCCTGGTTCCAGTCTGATGATGGTACATTGATTACTGGATGAATTGTTTTGTTCAGACTCTCATAGATTTCTCTATAAGGGTTGTGACTGGGCATGGCCCGTCTCGCCACTGTTGAGAGATTTCACAGGACGGCATGCAAATACTGCAGTCACTCATTGATTTATTGTCATTGTGAAACAAGATGACATTGATTCGCTGTTAGCTATTTGTTTCGTCATTACAATCGTCTGGAACAGCCTCGGAGGAAGGCAGGTGAGTCGCAGCATATTGTGCTCTAGACCAGAGTGAACTGAGACAGCACTTTCCTTTCCTCTGTCAGTCACAGACAACACACTACTCCCTACTGTGCCATGGCAGCTGACCAATCCCCATTGACCTTGTCAGAGTCAAGATCCACTCGCTCTGCTGCATGTGTCTTAGTGACGACTAGGACCAAGAGAAGGTACAAACTACCCTATTGCCACGGACAGTCTCTACTATACATACAATTGGAAATTGATAATGTGCTGGTTCATGCTCCTAGAAGCTGTATATCACATAATACCTCTCCAATGCCAAGGTCTTCAATAAATTGGAATGTTCAGCCTACTGGCATTGTCTGCCAAGCCACTGATTACACCTCCATTACGCAATGGCAATTTAAAAAAAAGAAATCGAGCCAGATATCATTGTCAAAGGTTATCTTGCTTCCTCGCTTAGAATATAATAACATTTACTGAAACTCTCACATCACACCTCATCAAAACAATGATATCCATAATGGTTTAAGACCTAAATTGTTATTGTTGGTAGTTAAATACAATATTTTCCAGAAGTAGCACCGTTCAGTAAATGCAAAGGAAGATCCGCATTCTACATAGACAGGAAATATGGATATTGGTAGTGCTTTCCTATAAATGCTAATTGCCTATAAATGCTGTTTGCTCCATCCACATGAATAGCGACATTTATCGCACAGGTCAATGGAGACACTTTCTTAATTGAAGGAAAATCTCTTATTACTTCTCATTGTCAAGTGCACTGTCAAAACTGCATAACCTCATCTCTGCTGTGTTCACCGATTCTCTCGAGTAGGATATCAGCACATATAATCAAAACAAGGCTGCATCTCAAATGGCACCATATTCCCTTTATAGTGCACTAAAACCCAAAGGGCTCTAGTCCAAAGTAGTGCACTATTAAGAGAATATAGTGCCATTTGGGACTCACATGGAGGTGGACGTCTTGCGGTGGGACTGTAGCTTATGATTTCTCAGAGACAGCGTGTCACACCTAGTGTATAAGGCCACCTCTCTGTCGCTGGCCCGGTTCACTGACTCACCATCTTTGCGATGATATGTGATTTCCACCTTGCGCTCCTCTGAGCCCATCAGAGCCTGGTCCACCTGGCTGATGGCATGTGTGTCAGTGTGCTCGCCATGGAGGAATTCACAGGTGCACGGCTTCTGCATGACGTCCGGTCTGGAGTAGCCAGTCATCTCACAGAAGCCATCGTTACAGTAGATGATTGCACAGTTCTGCACCCGGGCATTGGCTATGACAAATTTCCTATCTGCAAGAAAAAGGAAACAAAAAACCACAAGGCTATCAAACCAATTGGTTTGTGGTGTCTAGATTTGAGGTTTATGAACATTTTAAGAGTATTTGTAAATTGAAGACAGTCCAGTATTTGATATCATTAATACAAATGTGGTATAATTTGAAATAACTGTCGAGAAGTTGTAAAATAGCACTTGATTTCTGAGAACATCTATTGACTAAGACTAGAGCATAACAGAATACATTCTTGACACTGCTTGATGTGTTCCTCTAACGCATTCTTTAAATGAACAAACCCATTCTTAATTGGAGAAATATGAACGTTAATTCATACGACCCAACAGCTTTTAAAAACCTAACTTTATGCCCACTCTATGCCCACTTTTACAAACAGACTAATAAAACACACGCGCCACAACGCCAAGAACAACACTTTAGATTAGCACGAGGATACCAGGGATGTTATACTTACTCTGTCCCTCGAATTTCCGTATTATTATCCCAAGAAATGTATTTTGTGGCGCAACATGACCTCTTCGTACAGGCATGATTATTCCGTGCTCTTGTGTAAAGGCGCGTTTGCAATGAGACCCTGAAGTTACTGTTGTTGCCTCTTGCTGATATTTCCTTTGTCACAAATCATTCTCGGCGCACTCACCTTGCACTTTAAATGACCTTTCCCAAATTCACTAGAATACACTTCAGCCAGCATGCATACCAGAGCATAGGAATGACTCCTTGCCGATGCGTACGGAATCGGGGAGGATTTCTGCTTTGGTCAGATATAGTTTGTAAACCATTTCTAGTTGAAGATGGATGCGATGTTGACGTTCTCTGTGGCGATGTGGTGGACAAGAATAGAGGACAGAGGCTGATATGCCAGGGGGAGTGACGTTACCCCCCTAAGGGTTTAGTGCACAGCGCTGCCACCTCGGGTAAGGTTAATTTGCAGTGCTGAGAAAACTACAGTCAAGCAATCTCGACCTGCACATACAGTATGTCGTGTTCAGTGAGTAGGTAATATGTGCGCTATGAGTTACATATTTTGTCCTTGCTATCTGTGATCATTGGGACGTCGTCCCTGACAATTTTGAAGTTGAAATGTAAAATGGTTAAGGTTAGGATTAGGGTTCAGTTAGGGTAAGAGTAGGGTTTAGTATAAGGACGTCCTAAAGATCCCTGATAGCGCTAACCTTGGCATCTTTGAGCCACGTGGTTTTTATTTAGGTAGACTATATATGTTATATCATCCATGGACAGTATAGGCTATACATTCATGAAAATGGCTTTGCTCGGTGAGTTCATAAATACAAAAATAATGAAGCCACAACGAGAAAGGAAAGATGTACTTTATCCACAGTATTTGTTATGCCATTACTGGGCAGCTTGAGCTTTACCATTTCGAAATGACAACATGAAAGCGTTCTGTAACAGCTCGTGAGAAGCCTATGCTGTTATAGCACACGATGACTTGTCCATGGTGCTGAAGTTTCAGACGCTAGATTTCCTTATACAAAATACTCTTTAACGCTGTTTTTGGCGTTTTTTTTTAAATGTGCATTGTTGTGTCTTAATGTGTAGCAAAACAATTCAAATGTACTCAATGAGTGTTATATTTGAACTCGTGAAATCCCTAAATGACCAATCGGCAGCTCTGCTAATCTCTGTGTAAACAAATGCAAATGTGTGCAGAATGAAAAGCCCTTCTTACTGTCCTGCAACATCTGCTCATATATTTCGGTAGGAGCGCACCACCCATCTTCTCCAATAAAACAACATATTCAATAGATGGCATGTGTACTGCACTGTCCCCTTCTTTTTCTTTATGCCTTCTTTCATTATAAGCGTTTAGTTGTGGTGTGTAAAATCTTACATCATATTTTGTCTTCCAGCGTTCTTTTTTAGAGGGCTATTTTAATCTCATTCTGTCATGTATATCAGAGTATTTGAACTGCATGCAAATGCACAACATAGCACATGCAAGACACCTACAAGTAGCCGACAAAATCACGTCAACACTTGCTTCCACACAGGTGTTGATCCTGCGTTAATGAAGCAATTAACATCCCATCATGCTTAGGGTCATGTTTAAAACTGCTGGGCAGGCCATTATTTTGGCTAGCATGACTATGCCCCCTATAGGATGGCAATGCCTCCATCCACAGGGCACGAGTGGTCACTGAATGGTTTGATGAGCATGAACATGATGTAAACCATATGCCCTGGTCGTCTCAGTAACCAGTCAACCCAATTGAACACCTATGGGAGTTTTCCACCACCATCAACAAAACACAAAATTCTGAAATTTCTCGAGGAAGAATGCTGTTGTATCCCTGCAATAGAGTTCCAGACACTTGTATAATCTATGCCAATGTGCATTGAAGCTGTTCTGGCTCGTGATTGGCCCAACGCCCTATTTAAGCCACTTTATGTTGGTGTTTCCTTTATTTTGTCTGTTACCTGTATATTATCCTGTAAACGATATGCAGCTGCGTACACTATTAGTTATTGTAATGCTATTGGTCACGTTAACAGCTGAGCACTCCTTTTTCCCAAGACCAGTAAAAGGCACAGCTTCTTTGTGAAACTTAGTCTCTCAGGGATTTGAAAAAAAAAAAAAATCTGTGAGAGTTCTTCACAAGTCTCAATTGAGCCATATTTTGGGTTCTGGCAAAACATATTTATAGACCCAGAGTGAATGTATGTGTATTTTTGCTTTGACCTGATGTGTTGTGATCTCTGCAAGGCGTGGTGGTTCCACCGTGGCTAAGCAGAGCTGTTGGTGTGGGTTACAGGAAAACACAGCCTTCCTCTGGCTTTAAAGCTGTATCTGTGAGCTTTTATTCAATCACAGTTGCATTAAGGGAATCGCAAGGCCTCACCCATTACTCATTCTACAGTTACACGGGGACCCTGCAGATATGTACCAGGCCTGGTCATCATTCACTCACAATCAAGTTATGAGTTATAAAATAAGAAAAAAAAAACCATGGCGTGTGTTTTGATGTCATCCGTACTGTTGTACAATTAAAGCTGAATTTGTTATGTTGAAACGGATTCATTCTTAGAACAGTACAAGACACTACAAAACAACTTGTATTTACTCTAGAGATGGTGCAAGAATATGACTAATGCACATATTTTAGTCACAGGTGTGTTTGATTTATATGATCAAATATGCTGAGTGTTCACGGAGAACCGACGGGTGGGTGAGGGGTGATATTTACTGATCTCGTTTGAGTGTTCCACACAAGGTAAGCAGTCTCCCACAGAGGCCCTCTAGTGCCCTTGGGTATGGACATTACATATCCTCCAATCTGGTCCCTCACCTCTCAGCAGTCAGCTTCCTGAGTGTGAAAGACTGGAAATAGCTCCAGCAGTGCCTATGACGGCTGGCGCTCACTTTGATTGCAAACCATGACATGGTAAGAGCACCTACATACCAGCAGTGGTTTGATGTCTCTAATGACTGCTGGTTACTGAAGTCCTAATTAGTCGTATATAAATGGGGTAATCTGGGATTGGTACATGCATATTTAAAAAAAAAATCCCAGATTGCCCCATTAACTAAGTAACTGTCATTAAAAGGATATGATGCATTGCAGAAGAAAATGTACTGTCTGTACTGTCTATACTGCTTGAGAGATGTCAGAGACTAACAGTACTACCGGAGTAGAGGTATTGGGGTTTATAACATTGACAAACAGACACTGCCAGTAAGCGAAATTACATGACTATTCTCCCTTGTGTGTAATGCTGCACACACATCCCTAGGTCCTCGACTATGACATTGCAGGGTTGTGGTTACTCTGATCTATTGTTCCCATGTGGTTCACTATGCAGTCTGGAGTAGTCTGACATTAAGACACTGGCATTAAAAGCCCCACTAACAGCCTGTAGTGGAAGGCTGCATAGGAATATGGTTAGCATCATTCAGCTAAGGACATTGATCGTCAGCCCAAAGGGTGCTCTTTAAACCTTGAAAGTGAGCAAAGCAATGTAAACCCCCTGATAATAAAGTAAAGGCTGTACCCAGCACTGTTCATGCTTGTTGCATTTATATTTGTAGATCTTCAAACAGGATCCCATATATACTGTATATTGTTTGGATATGGATGTGTTCTGGACATTGCATGGCTGCTTTGATATTAAGCATTTTCCCCCCATGACAGACTGTCACTGTTCATTCATTTTCCCCCCTTAATCTCAGAGAATTTAGAGCAATTTGAAAACAGCAGCCAGTGCCTAATCCAGCTCTCACGGCAGGCAGGGACTGCATCTCTGTCCCCTGCAGTGCCCGCCCCTGCTGCTCTCCTGTCTCTCTCTCACACACACACACACACACAATCTCAACTGATTAGGGCGACCCTGGTAACACAGTGCAGCAGAGGGCTTATTCATTGTCCATATAAACCATTACTGTCCCATCTTGGAGAATAATCCACCGGTGCAAAACACAAAATAGAGTGCAGTGCTTATACCCCGCATCCTGCAAGCAGCCAAAACCATCTGCAATGAATGAGATAAAAAGAAAAACAGAATGAACAACAAGAGCTGACTCACACCTGTGGCCATTTTCATGTGACTAAAAGCATCCTCTAATCTCCTAGAGGTTGAGGTTGAGCGTGTAACGCGTAGCAGGGTTTACACAAAATACTATTCCGGTAGCTGATACTATGCCAGTTGTAACAAAGGATTCTTGTCGGAAAGAGCAGTGTCAACCAGGTCTACAACTAGATACAAGGCCATGGAAACAGATCACACTAAACAGAGTTAAAAAAATATATAGTTTATTACAGTGTTATAAATGAGTGATTACAGTTTCAATGACTCAATCCCGGGTTAGGTGTTGAAGGCCGTACCGCAAATTGTTGCCTGTTGCACAATAATCTTGCTGAGAGAAGCCAAGTTGCGGCTAGGTAAAGTTTCAAGTTGTATTATACAAGGTTCAAAGTTTAGCCACCCGCGCAGGATACAACAGGTGTAAAACAGTACAGTGACATTCTTACCTTGAGAGCTCTTTCCCAGCAATGCCGTGATAATTACAATAAAGATAATAGAATACAATTTAAAACAACAACAAGAACTATGATGCGAGTTAGAAACATGAGAATGCAAGCACAGTTGAAGTCGGACGTTTACATACACCTTAGCCAAATACATTTGAACTCAGTTTTTCACAATTCCTGACATTTAATCAGAGTAAAAAGTCCCTGTCTTGGGTCAGTTAGGATCACCACTTTATTTTAAGAATGTGAAATGTCAGAATAATAGTAGAGAGAATGATTTCTTTCAGCTTTTATTTATTTCATCACATTCTTAAAAACAAAATTGTACCCGTTTCCTCCAGCATCTTCACAAGGTCCTTTGCTGTTGTTCTGGGATTGATTTGCATTTCTCGCACCAAAGTGCGTTCTTCTCTAGGAGACAGAACGCGTCTCCTTCCTGAGCGGTATAACGGCTGCATGGTCCCATGGTGTTTATATTTGTGTACTATTGTTTGTAGAGATGAATATGGCACTTTCAGGCATTTGGAAATTGCTCCCAAGGATGAACCGGACTTGTGGAGGTCTACAATTTTTTTTCTGAGTTCTTGGCCGATTTCTTTTGATTTTCCCATGATGTCAAGCAAAGAGGCACTGAGTTTGAAGGTAGGCCTTGTAATATATCCCCAGGTACACCTCCAATTGACTCAAATTATGTCAATTAGCCTATCAGAAGCTTCTAAAGCCATGCCATCATTTTCTGGAATTTTCCAAGCTGATTAAAGGCACAGTCAACTTAGTGTATGTAAACTTCTGACCCACTGGAATTGTGATACAGTGAAATAATCTGTCTGTAAACAATTGTTGGAAAATTACTTGTGTCATGCACAAAGCAGATGTCCTAACCGACTTGCCAAAACTATAGTTTGTTAATTAACAAGACATTTGTGGAGTGGTTGAAAAATGAGTTTTAATGACTCCAACCTAAGTGCACGTAAACTTCTGACTTCAACTGTATATACAGGTCAGTGCCAAGTACCTCATTCAACGTGAGGGGTACAGGAGCGGTTGAGGTATGTTTATACACAAAACTTGACTAGTAGTAGGATATACTGTACATGTAAACAGGGCTGAAAAGTCAAAATAAATGTTTACTTCCAGGTTCCTTCGACAACGCAACAATAATAAGAAAATAATAGGAACATAGTAAATGTCTCAGTAGAATAGAATAAACATTTTACCGTAATACAGGAAGGCACACTTCATTGTAAAATATTTTGTTTTGGGGAAGGGGGTATTGGGGGGCAAGTGTTAAAATTGTGCAGTATTTAGCAATCATGATAAGAGTCTGGTAGCAGCAGTTGTGAATGTATACGTGGGTGTGCACGTGAGTGAGTGCTTGTGTTCTAAGGTGCAGAGAATCACAGCAGGTGGTCAGACCAGTTCAGGTGTTCAACAGTCTGATGGCTTGTAGATAGAAACTGTCTCTGAGCCTGTTGGTATCAGACCTCATGCTCCGATACGTCTGCCCGTCAGTAAGGGAGAGAATAGCTTGTGGCTGGGGTGTGTGGGGTCCTTGATGATGCTGCGGGCCGTTCATCAGGCACCAGTTCGAGTAGATGTCTTGGATGGGTGGGAGCCCGGTGATGTACTCAGCCGGCACTACCTGCTGAATGGCATTGCAGTCGTGGATGGAGCAGTTCCCGTACCAGGCCATGATGCAAGCGGTCAGGATGCTCTCGATGGTGCAGCGGTAGTGTTTGGAGAGGACCCGGGATGGTATGCCAAATTTCTTCAGCTGCCTTAGGAAGTAGCGACCCTGTTGAGCCCTCTTGAGACGAGTGGTGGTGTTGTTGTTCCATGTCAAGTCCTCTGATGTGGACGCAGAGGAACTTAAAACTGCTGACTCTCTCGATTGCAGTCCCGTTGATGTGGATTGGGCATGTTCCCTCCTCTGCTTCCTGAAATCAAGAATCAACTCATTTGTTTGCTGACATTGAGGGAGATGTTGTCCTGGCACCACAATGACAGTACATCTACGTCCTCCTATAGAGAGTCATTGTACCATCTAAACTGCTGTGAAATATATTTTCCATAACGGAAAATATTGTATTTTTAGCTGTTATACAAAACTGAAAGTAAAACACCCAAACAGAAACGTAAGAACGGGAACCATAGACATAACTCAAATAGAACAGATCTACCGATTCTTAGACTGATGACAGTATATAACACACATTTCTCTGTGAATTTGGTCAGGTCACTCAAAAGTGATATACAGTATTATAGCTTTGGCCATCAACAATACAACTCAACCTTACAGCAACTGGCATTGCAACTTGATATGGCTCGACTTTCGCCCAACGCGCACCGTTAAGCTCCTCAATTATAGGGAGGGGAACAGGTGTGCTCAATCAGCTCATTACCCGAAGCAAGCAGACAAACACAAATCAAACCCAGAGCACATTCAACACAAGAGAAAACACTGAAGAACACTACCAGTCACAGGGAATATCCACCCTGTTAGAAACATATTGGGCAACATTTTAAAGTGATATACTGTGTGAACGGAGTTTTAAGGACATATCTGCTTTCAAAAAGAAAACGATGAGCTCATTCATCGATTGTCAAGTCCTAATTGAGTTAGATTGAGGTGGTACAGTAGTAGATGATGCATCACTAAGGCATAATGAGAATGCATGCTGCGGTGAAAACCTCCCAATTATCCTGCTCAGTCCACAGCTTGCTTTGAGACCTCGCCTCACTTCCTATTTTTTCCATTAATTTGCAGGGTGATAAATGTGGCACCATGTGTCCCTAGTGCCTCTATCTGTAGGAAACTGCTGCTGGGTCCCGTGAGAATAGAGCAGTACACAGGCAGGCAGGGTACACTGTAGGCCAAGAGTGATAATTCACCCTGATGTCAACCAACAAATAGGGCAATGCCCTACGGTGAACTGCTGGCGTTGTCTACTGTCACTGTCCACGCTGGGACTGCAGGCTCCTCACTCTATGCTACACATCCTTCTATTATCTCCAGTGTAACACTATGTAACAACATTAGTTGGCTGGTGGCACCCATCCAGGACTCGCACCCTAGAAATACACAGCACTTAGAAAACATAAGCAGGAATTGAAATGCTTGGTGACAGCCAATTGAATTCAGTTTTAACAATATTTTGGTCTTTAGATTTTTTTGATTCAGATGGATGACCATTCAGCAAATTAAGAAGGTAATATTAACAAAAGAGTATCAAAAGGCACGTGCTTACGTAGGACGTCTCGCTTCTGTCTGCATCACTGGCTTAATTGGACTCCAGCAAATAATCACGGAACAGATATGAATCCTTCTAGTTTGAGAATTCACTTTAAAACCTTTTATCATTTCCAATGGTCTTGTAATAGTTTCACACTGAGCTGATCCAGCTATAAGTGCCCCTATTTATCGAATGGAAATCGCTTTCCAGGCCTCTAATAACACCAGATTGTTGATCATTTACCCAGGGGCATAGCTCCGCCATTTTCAATGGAATGCTAAAGGTACCATCCTTGAGCTGTTTTCCAAAGTACCAATTTTCCATCATAAATAATTAACTTGTTTTGCACAATGAAAATCTTGCCTCAAAACCATTACGGTAGGAGACAAAAAGAAGACAAAAAGGGCATATGATCAGAGAGAAAGAGAGGTGGAGCAAGGAAGTGTTTTACATGGAAAATATTCAGAATCTAATATTTAAACTGTATTCATATGAAACCACTTATAAAGGCACCACCTATAAAAGCACACGCATTGTTATTTATCTACAGTAGCATTAGAACACAGCCGATAGAACAGGTATGACGTTACACAGACAGGTTAGGAGTATTATTTCATGCTGCCACTCACTAAACCAGCCATTATAAAAACCAGCTGGACATACTCATTGTGGATGAAAGCAACTGTTAGTTTTCTGTCTTTTTCTCTTTGGGAGATTTCTTGATAAGGCTGTCACAGGATATGGAATAGCTCAAAACGGTTAGCATCCTTTTGGGATGTTTAGAAGGGAACCCGTTCATTACCACTGTTGTCAAACTGTTGGCAGGCCTCAATGGAGTGATTACCTCATTGCTGCTAGATCCATCCGGTCTGCTTGATCAGACGTTTCCATGGAAACTGCTGTACCCCAATGGATCCCTGCCTGCCTTTTTTTCCCTATGTAAATTGACTTCCCATAGTTCTAAAGCATCTCTTCATAACACATTGGCCAGACTTCACATCTGTCCTGCAAATATGGAGGCTTGGGATCAGAATGAAACAACTGTAATGCCAACTATTTTCAAGTCATTTGAACTGCGGGAAACTCAGCGGCTGGCAGCATTGAAATGTAGCTTGTTACTGCAGTTTGATACAATAGGAAGCAACAACCAGGTGAAAGCGTATCCCCTTACATCATACAGCTCTCTTTCTGTCTTTATCACGTAAGTGCATCACACTGTATTCGGCAGGCACAGACAAGCCCCTCTCCTCCAGCTCTGTCTGCTTGACACGGCCCACACCGGGGTCTCTCTTTGTGGGTTGTCTGTCTGCACAGCAGAGCTTCTCTGGAGGACTGCCAACACATGAAGCCCTCCTCTACCCTCTCAAATGATGTTATGCTTCAATTAAGCAGCCACATTTACGTCAGTCTCTTTCCTTAAGCTATCTTTCCACATTCACCAAAAAATGTGATTATGTGAAACCCATCTTTTAACTGACATTATCTTGCACTTGAGTAGAATATGTTGAGGGGAAACGACAACAGCTTACAGCTACAGTACACTGTATGTACAGAGGGGAAACTGCTACACCTCAAATAACAGTAATTGAACATTTATGGTCAAACATATCCCGGCGAGGGCCATTCCTTTGCAAGGGGAAAATACTGTAATTGTTCAGTAATATGGCTAGCCTACAGTAAGCATCTTTAATCAACACCCTGAATTCACTTGGAGTTTTCCTCTACTGTAAATTGTCCCCTAAGATACTGTAATATCAGATCTCAGCAAGGCATTAGTTACAGAAAGGTCATCCATACTGATTGGAAATTCATGCTGCATCATTTAAGGTGTTCCAGGAATGGTGAGGAACTCTCATTTGACGCACTCTAATTCACCAGGTACCCTTTATTGAATGAAAATGAGCTGCGTAATTACTTAATAACTCATATTCCAAGACCAGACAAAAGATCTGTTTGTTAATATGTGCACAGCCCCTATTCAGACATCAGTTGTTGGAACAGCCCACTGGAAGCTCCGTTATTGTTTTAATTTTAGCTGCCTCATATCCATTCACTCCTGGCACGGTGATCAAATTGTAATTCAACCTGATTTCGTTATAAAAATAAAAAAAATTGCCTCAGAGAACAATTTATTATTGCTATCTTTAAAATAATGTTACCTCACACTCCAACGTTCTCAACCTACTTATCTAAATGCATAACTGGTTCTATGTCCCTTATAATGTCGATATATGCTTGTTTTTGTTTATTTAGATCTAGTTTTTTGATAAGCATAAGTAAGTAAGTTAGTAAGTAAGCCCTTGTCCAAGCCAGAATGGCCCAGAGGGCAGGAGCCTGTAGGTGCCTTGAGGCAGCTTGATGTTCAAGTACACACTCTGTCACAGCTATCTGTTTTTGTGTGATTCTGTTTAATTTTTAAGGAATAATTGTAACCTATTTAGTTGGGTTTTATAATATTTAGTTGGGTTTTTTGATTCAACAATATTCATCTATGACAATCTTACCGTTTGGCTTGTCTGAACAGTAAGGTTAGATTGGATGAAGACGCTCTTTCAAATGTTAACTTTTTTGTAATGCAACACCTTATACTCTTTTGGAGAGTTCAGAGTAGACTATCAATGTTGAACCTCCTGATTTATGAAAAGTTGTATGCTGCCCTCTTGTGGAAAATATGAGCATATACATTTAGAATTATTAAGATCAGGTACTCTGTTCATGGACATATTCACATCGCGGCAACAATGATTTAAAATCCAGACTGAACTGAAAGAACTAGCTGATTTATAGAATATAACTTTGCTCAAAGGGATCCGTCTTATCCTACATTAAAGTCGGGCTGAACATCATTGTATAGATTTTTAGTCAGCTCATATCCATGAGTATCCACGTGTGCATGTACATTGTACATGTTTAAAGATGAAATTTCACAATAATTGATCATAGCATCTTCAGAAATTAGCAATTTGGACAGCTTTTCGGGCACATTCTTACCACAATTCTCCTCTTTATATATCTGGCACAACTGGCTTCTTTGGTTGTGTATTCTACAGTGCCTTGAGAAAGTATTCACACCCCTTTAGTTTTTCTGCATTTTGTGTTCCAGCCTGAATTGAAATTTGGATTAAATTTAGATTTTTTTTTGTCACTGACCTACCCAATAATGTCAAAGTGGAATTATGTTTTTTGAAATGTTTACAAATGGATTAAAATGAAAAGCTGAAATGTCTTGAGTCAATACGAATTTAACCCCTTTTGTTATGGCAAGCCTAAATAAGTTCAGGAGTAAAAATGTGCTTGACAAGTCACATAATAAGTTGCATAGACTTACTCTGTGTGCAATCGTAGTGTTTAACATGATTTCTTCATGACTACCTCATCTCTCTACCCCACACATACAATTATCTGTAAGGTCCCTCAGTTGAGGAACCTTATAGATAATTGTATTCAACTACAAAGACGAGAGGTTTTCCAACGCCTCGAAAAGAAGGTCACCTATTGGTAGATCCGTATTTTTTTTTTTTAAGACATTGAATATCCCTTTGAGTATGGTGAAGTTATTAATTACATTTTAGTTGGTGTATCAACAAATTGGGTTACTACAAAGATACAGGCATTCTTCCTAACTCAGTTGCTGGAGAGGAAGGAAACTGCCTAGGGATTTCACAAAGAGGCCAATGGTGACTTTAAAACAGTTTCAGAGTATAATGGCTGTGATAGGAGAAAACTGAAGATGGATCAACAACATTGTAGTTACTCCACAATACTAACCTAATTGACAGAGCGAAAAGAAGGAAGCCTGTACATAATAAAAATATTCCAAAACATGCATCCTGTTTGCAACATGGCAGTAATACTGAAAAAAATCTGGCAAAGAAATTAACTTTCTGTCCTGAATATAAATGTTATGTTTGTGACAAATCCAACACATTACTGCCCCACCTATCCTGAATGACAGGTTGCCACTGACTGTACGTCACTATGAACATTTCTGTAAGGACAGACGCTTGGAGACGAGAAGCAAGTACAGGGAGTGAACATTTCATTAATAAACAGACATGAAATAGGACAGGACAGCGATGAAAAACATAACATTCATGCTGACACGGGGAAGAAACAGGGGAACAGACAGATATAGGGAAGGTAATCAAAACGTGAAGGAGTACAGGTGAGTTCAATTAAGCGCTGATGCGCGTAATGAATGTGACAGGTGTCTGTAATGATGGGCAGCCTGGCAGGGAGAGGGAGCGGGAGGGGGCGTGACAGTACCCCCCCCCCCCCCCTCTCTAGGGGCACCATCCGGCATCCCACCTATTGTAGAAGCCCATCGAGCCGACTGAGGCATAGGAGCCTTTCATTTTATCTGCTATTGAACACGGTTTATTCCGTCTTAAATTTTATTGATTATTTACGGTATAAAATACCTAAAGTTGTATTAGGAATGTTGTTTGAAATGTTTGGACCAAGATTACAGGTAACTTATTAGATAATGTGCTGTCATGTTGGGCGAGTTGGAAACAGTGTTTTTCTGAATCAAACAAGCCAAATAAATGGACATTTTGGGGATATAACGACGGAATTAATCGAACAAAAGGACCATTTGTGATGTTTATGGGACATATTGGAGTGCCAACAGAAGAAGCTCTTCAAAGGTAAGGCATGAATTATATAGTTATTTCTGAGTTTTCTGTCGCGCCTGGCGGGTTGAAATATGATTGTCATGTGTTTTTGTTTGATGGGGTGCTGTCCTCAGATAATCGCGTGGTTTGATTTCGCCGTAAAGCCTTATTGAAATCTGACATTAAGAAGAAGCTTTAATTTGGTGTATTGCACTTCTGAATGTATGAAAGTAAAATATTTCTAATATTATTTTTTTACATTTCGCGCTCTGCCATTTCACTGGATGTTGTCAAATCGATCCCGCTAACGGGATTTGATCCACAAGACATTTTAAGGACAGATTCTTGGAGAAGAGAAGCAAGTACAGGGAGTGAACATTTAATTAATAAACATACATGAAACAGGACAGGGCAGCATCTGGACATGAAAAACAATGACATTAATGCTGACATGGGGAAGAAACCGAAAAAGTATTAAAAAACTTATTTGAAAGTAGCCAAAGTAGCCATCCTTTGCCTTGATGACAGCTTTGCACCCTCTAGGCATTCTCTCAACTAGGTTGAAAGTAGCCAAAGTAGCCATCCTTTGCCTTGATGACAGCTTTGCACCCTCTAGGCATTCTCTCAACTAGGTTGAAAGTAGCCAAAGTAGCCATCCTTTGCCTTGATGACAGCTTTGCACCCTCTAGGCATTCTCTCAACTAGGTTGAAAGTAGCCAAAGTAGCCATCCTTTGCCTTGATGACAGCTTTGCACCCTCTAGGCATTCTCTCAACTAGGTTGAAAGTAGCCAAAGTAGCCATCCTTTGCCTTGATGACAGCTTTGCACCCTCTAGGCATTCTCTCAACTAGGTTGAAAGTAGCCAAAGTAGCCACCCTTTGCCTTGATGACAGCTTTGCACCCTCTAGGCATTCTCTCAACTAGGTTGAAAGTAGCCAAAGTAGCCATCCTTTGCCTTGATGACAGCTTTGCACCCTCTAGGCATTCTCTCAACTAGGTTGAAAGTAGCCAAAGTAGCCATCCTTTGCCTTGATGACAGCTTTGCACCCTCTAGGCATTCTCTCAACTAGGTTGAAAGTAGCCAAAGTAGCCATCCTTTGCCTTGATGACAGCTTTGCACCCTCTAGGCATTCTCTCAACTAGGTTGAAAGTAGCCAAAGTAGCCATCCTTTGCCTTGATGACAGCTTTGCACCCTCTAGGCATTCTCTCAACTAGGTTGAAAGTAGCCAAAGTAGCCATCCTTTGCCTTGATGACAGCTTTGCACCCTCTAGGCATTCTCTCAACTAGGTTGAAAGTAGCCAAAGTAGCCACCCTTTGCCTTGATGACAGCTTTGCACCCTCTAGGCATTCTCTCAACTAGGTTGAAAGTAGCCAAAGTAGCCATCCTTTGCCTTGATGACAGCTTTGCACCCTCTAGGCATTCTCTCAACTAGGTTGAAAGTAGCCAAAGTAGCCATCCTTTGCCTTGATGACAGCTTTGCACCCTCTAGGCATTCTCTCAACTAGGTTGAAAGTAGCCAAAGTAGCCATCCTTTGCCTTGATGACAGCTTTGCACCCTCTAGGCATTCTCTCAACTAGGTTGAAAGTAGCCAAAGTAGCCATCCTTTGCCTTGATGACAGCTTTGCACCCTCTAGGCATTCTCTCAACTAGGTTGAAAGTAGCCAAAGTAGCCATCCTTTGCCTTGATGACAGCTTTGCACCCTCTAGGCATTCTCTCAACTAGGTTGAAAGTAGCCAAAGTAGCCATCCTTTGCCTTGATGACAGCTTTGCACCCTCTAGGCATTCTCTCAACTAGGTTGAAAGTAGCCAAAGTAGCCATCCTTTGCCTTGATGACAGCTTTGCACCCTCTAGGCATTCTCTCAACTAGGTTCATGAGGTAGTCACCTGAAGTGCATTTCAGTTAACAAGTGTGCCTTGTTAAAAGTTAATTTGTGGAATTTCTTTCCTTCTTAATGAGTTTGAGCAAATCACTTGTGTTGTGACATGGTAGGGGTGGTATAAAGAAGATAGCCCTATTTGGTAAAATACCAAGTCCATATTATGGCAAGAACAGCTCAAATAAGCAAAGAGAAACAACAGTCCATCATTACTTTAAGACATGAAGGTCAGCCAATGCGGAAAATTTCAGTCGCAAAAACCATTAAGCTCTATGATGACACTAGCTCTCATGAGGATTGCTACAGGAAAGGAAGACCCAGAGGTACCTCTGCTGTAGAGTTACCAGCCTCAGAAATTGCAGCCCAAATAAATGCTTCACAGAGTTCACGAGTAACAGACACATCTCAACATCAACTGTTCAGAGGAGACTGCATGAATCAGGCCTTCATGGTCGAATCCTGCAAAGAAACCACTACTAAAGGACACCAATAATAAGAAGAGACTTGCATGGGCCAAGAAACACGAGCAATGAACATTAGACGGGTGGAAATCTGTCCTTTGGTCTGATGAGTCCAAATTTGAGATGTTTGGTTCCAACCACAGTATCTTGGTGAGACAAGGGTAGGTGAACGGATGATTTCGGCATGTGTGGTTCCCACTGTGAATCATGGAGGAGGAGGTGTGGTGGTGCTTTGCTGGTGACACTGTCTGTGATTTATTTAGAATTCAAGGCACACTTAACCAGCATGGCTACCAAAGCATTCTGTAGCAGACTTGTTAACGTGCCGCTGTGCATTGTGCTAACCTTACTTTGCTACCTGAGAACTTTACGGTTTTTACTTTTTAATTACTTTTATATTTTTAGTTTTTCCCCTCACTCAACTTTTTTTCATTCAACTTTTTCACTCCGGACGCTTTGTCTGGACGTGGTTTGTCAGGACCTCCAACAGCCAAAGCTAAGTAGTAACATTAACATGATGCCTTCTAATTGCAGTCGCTGTACTCATAATATACAGGAGAACGATCGACTTATGGCGAGGATAGCTGTGCTGCAAGCCCAGCTTCAGACGCAATCGTTAGGCAAGGGTAATTTCAGTGTAGGAAAGGATGAAACAGCGTCTGTGCCACCAGTAAGTACAGATAGTAGAATAAATCCCCTCGCATGGTCCCCGCAGCCGGATAACTTTCTCATGGCTTCTAGAGGGAAATGCGGTAGGAATGCTCAACCGGTGTCGCTCATTCATGACAGAAACTTTCAACCGGTTCTCCCCATTGGGCAGCGAGTCAGAGGCCGAGCCTTCTCTGGTCTCTATTCCTCCCGTTATGGGGTCTGAGATGCCGAAGCCTCCCACCATTAGCTCTGACAAATTGAAAACCCTAGTCATTGGCGACTCCATTACCCGCAGTATTAGACTTAAAACTAATCATCCAGCGATCATACACTGTTTACCAGGGGGCAGGGCTACCGACGTTAAGGCTAATCTGAAGAGGGTGCTGGCTAAAGCTAAAACTGGCGATTGTAGAGAGTATAAGGAGATTGTTATCCACGTCGGCACCAACAATGTTAGGATGAAACAGTCAGAGGTCACCAAGCTCAACATAGCTTCAGCGTGTAAATCAGCTAGAAAGATGTGTCGGCATTGAGTAATTGTCTCTGGCCCCCTCCCAGTTAGGGGGAGTGATGAGCTCTACAGCAGAGTCCCACACCTCAATCGCTGGTTGAAAACTGTTTTCTGTCCCTCCCAAAAGATAGAATCTTTCTGGGACTCACCCACAAACAGGACCAAGCCTGGCCTGTTGAGGAGTGACGGACTCCATCCTAGCTGGAGGGGTGCTCTCATCTTATCTACTCCACAATGAAATAGGGTGCAGGCCAGGCAGCAAGCTGTTAGCCAGCCTGCCAGCTTAGTGGAGTCTGCCACTAGCACAGTCAGTGTATTCAGCTCAGCTATCCCTATTGAGACCGTGTCTGTGCCTCAACCTAGGTTGGGCAAAACTAGCAATCTCACTAGAATAAAGACCTCCTCCATTCCTGCCATTATTGAAAGAGATCGTGATACCTCACATCTCAAAATAGGGCTACTTAATGTTAGATCCCTCACTTCCAAGGCAGTTATAGTCAATTAACTAATCACTGATCATAATCTTGATATGATTGGCCTGACTGAAACATGGTTTAAGCCTGATGAATTTACTGTGTTAAATGAGGCCTCACCTCCTGGTTACATTAGTGACCATATCCCCCGTGCATCCCGCAAAGGCGGAGGTGTTGCTAACATTTACGATAGCAAATTTCAATTTACAAAAAAAACAAAAACGTTTTTGTCTTTTGAGCTTCTAATCATGAAATCTATGCAGCCTACTCATTCACTTTTTATAGCTACTGTTTACAGGCCTCCTGGGCCATATACAGCGTTCCTCACTGAGTTCCCTGAATTCCTGTCGGACCTTGTCAGCAGATAATATTCTCATTTTTGGTGACTTTAATATTCTCATGGAAAAGTCCACAGACCCACTCCAAAAGGCTTTTGGAGCCATCATCGACTCAGTGGGTTTTGTCCAACATGTCTCCGGACCTACATGTCTCCGGATCTACTGCCACAGTCATACTCTGGACCTAGTTTTGTCCCATGGAATAAATGTTGTGGATCTTAATGTTTTTCCTCATAAATCTGGACTATCGGACCACCATTTTATTACGTCTGCAATCGCAACAAATAATCTGCTCAGACCCCAGCCAAGAAGCATCAACAGTCATGCTATAAATTGTCAGACAACCCAAAGATTCCTTGATGCCCTTCCAGACTCCATCTGCCTACCCAAAGACGCCAGAGGACAAAAATCAGTTAACCACCTAACTGAGGAACTCAATTTAACCTTGCGCAATACCCTAGATGCAGTTGCACCACTAAAACCATTTGTCATAAGAAACTAGCTCCCTGGTATACAGAAAATACCCGAGCTCTGAAGCAAGCTTCAAGAAAATTGGAATGGAAATGGCGCCACACCAAACTGGACGTTTTCTGACTAGCGTGGAAAGACAGTACCGTGCAGTATCGAAGAGCCCTCACTGCTGCTCGATCATCCTATTTTTCCAACTTAATTGAGGAAAATAAGAACAATCTGAAATTTATTTTTGATACTGTCGCAAAGCTAACTAAAAAGCAGCATTCCCCAAGAGAGGATGGCTTTCACTTCAGCAGTAATACATTCATGAACTTCTTTGAGGAAAATATCATGATCATTAGAAATCAAATTACAGACTCCTCTTTAAATCTGTGTATTCCTCCAAAGCTCAGTTGTCCCGAGTCTGCACAACTCTGCCAGGACCTAAGATCAAGGGAGACACTCAAGTGTTTTAGTACTATATCTCTTGACACAATGATGAAAATAATCATGGCCTCTAAACCTTCAAGCTGAATAATGGACCCTATTCCAACTAAACTACTGAAAGAGCTGCTTCCTGTGCTTGGCCCTCCTTTGATGAACATAATAAATGGCTCTCTATCCACCGGATGTGTAACAAGCTCACTAAAAGTGGCAGAAATAAAGCCTCTCTTGAAAAGCCAAACCCTGATCCAGAAAATATAAAAAACTATCGGCCGTTATCGAATCTCCCATTCCTCTCAAAAGTTGTAGAAAAAGCTATTGCGCAGCAACTCACTGCCTTCCTGAAGACAAACAATGTATACGAAATGCTTCAGTCTGGTTTTAGACCCCATCATAGCACTGAGACTGCACTTGTGAAGGTGGTAAATTACCTTTTAATGGCGTCAGACCGAGGCTCTGCAACTGTCCTCGTGCTCCTAGACCTTAGTGCTGCTTTTGATACCATCGATCACCACATTCTTTTGGAGAGATTGCAAACACAAATTGGTCTACACGGACAAGTTCTGTCCTGGTTTAGATCTTATCTGCCGGAAAGATATCAGTTTGTCTCTGTGGATGGTTTGTCCTCTGACAAATCAACTGTACATTTTGGTGTTCCTCAAGGTTCCATTTCAGGACCACTATTGTTTTCACTATATATTTTACCTTTTAGCGATGTAATTCGAAAACATTATGTTAACGTTCACTGCTATGTGGATGACACACAGCTGTACATTTCAATGAAACATGGTGAAGCGCCAAAATTGCCCTCGCTGGAAGCCTGTGTTTTAGACATCAGGAAACTCAGACAAAACTCACAAGAAACAAAGAGATCTTGAATCTGACAATTAATCTTGATGGTTGTACAGTTGTCTCAAATAAAACTGTGAAGGACCTCGGCTTTACTCTGGACCCTGATCTCTCTTTTGACGAACATATCAAGACTGTTTCAAAGACAGCTTTTTTCCATTTATGTAACATTGCAAAAATCAGAAATGTTCTGTCCAAAAATGATGCAGAAAAATTCAGCCATGCTTTTGTTACTTCTAGGTTAGACTACTGCAATGCTCTATTTTCTGGCTACCCGGATAAAGCACCAAATAAACTTCAGTTAGTGCTAAATACGGCTGCTAGAATCCTGACTAGAACCAAAACATTTGATCATATTACTCCAGTGCTAGCCTCCCTACACTGGCTTCCTGTTAAGGCAAGGGCTGATTTCAAGATTTTACTGCTAACCTACAAAGCATTACATTGGCTTGCTCCTACCTATCTTTCCCATTTGGTCCTTCCGTACATACCTACACATATGCTACGCTCACAAGACGCAGGCCTCCTAACTGTCCCTAGAATTTCTACGCAAACAGCTGGAGGCAGGGCTTTCTCCTATAGAGCTCAATTTTTACGGAATGGTCTGCCTACCCATGTGAGAGACGCAGACTCGGTCTCAATCTTTAAGTCTTTATTGAAGACTCATCTCTTCAGTAGGTCCCATGATTGAGTGTAGTCTGGCCCAGGAGTGTGAAGGTGAACGGAAAGGCACTGGAGCAACGAACCGCCCTTGCTGTCTCTGCCTGGCCGGTTCCCCTCTCTCCACTGGGATTCTCTGCCTCTAACCCTATTACAGGGGCTGAGTCACTGGCTTACTGGTGCTCTTCCATGCCGTCCCTAGGAGGGGTGCATCACTTGAGTGGGTTGAGTCACTGACGTGATCTTCCTGTCTGTGTTGGCGCCCCCCCCCCCCCCCCCTTGGGTTGTGCCGTGGAGGAGATCTTTGTGGGCTATACTCGGCCTTGTCTCAGGATGGTAAGTTGGTGGTTGAAGATGTCCCTCTTGTGGTGTGGGGGCTGTGCTTTGGCAAAGTGGGTGGGGTTATATCCTGCCTGTTTGGCCCTGTCCGGGGGTATCATCGGATGGGGCCACAGTGTCTCCCTCCCTGTTATATCTGGAGTATTTTTCCTGTCTTATCCGGAGTCCTGTGTGAATTTAAGTATGCTCTCTCTAATTCTCTCTATCTCTCGGAGGACCTGAGCCCTAAGACCATGCCTCAGGACTACCTGGCATGATGACTCCTTGTTGTCCCCAGTCCACCTGGCCGTGCTACTGCTCCAGTTTCAACTGTTCTGCCTGTGGCTATGGAACCCTCACCTGTTCACTGTGATTACTACTATTTGACCCTGCTGGTCATTTATGAACATTTGAACATCTTGGCCATGTTCTGTTATAATCTCCACCCGGCAAAGCCAGAAGAGGACTGGCCACCCCTCATAGCCTGGTTCCTCTCTAGGTTTCTTCCTAGGTTTTGGCCTTTCTAGGGAGTTTTTCCTAGCCACCGTGCTTCTTCACCTGCATTGCTTGCTGTTTGGGGTTTTAGGCTGGGTTTCTGTACAGCACTTTGACATCAGCTGATGTAAGAAGGGCGTTATAAATATATTTGATTTGATTTGATTTGCAGCGCTATGCCATCCCATCTGGTTTGCACTTAGTGGGACTATCATCTATTTTTCAACAGGACAATGGCCCAACACACCTACAGCCTGTATAAGGGCTATTTGACCAAGAAGGGGAGTGATTGAGTGCTGCATCAGATGACCTGGCCTCCAATATCACCTGACCTCAACCCAATTGAGATGGTTTGGGATGAGTTGGACCACAGAGTGAAGGATAAACCGCCAACAAGTGTTCAGCATATGTGGTAACTCCTTCAAGACTGTTGGAAAAGCATTCCAGGTGAAGCTGGTTGAGAGAATGCCAAGAGTGTGCAAAGCTGTCATCAAGGCAAAGGGTGGCTACTTTGAAGAATCTCAAATATAAAATATATTTGGGTTGTTTAACAATGTTTTGGTTACTACATGATTCCATATGTGTTATTTCATGGTTTTGATGTCTTCACTATTATTCTACTCTACAATGTAGAAAATAGTCAAAAGAAAGAAAAACCCTTGAACTTTTGACTGGTACTGTATATATAAAACTATATAGACTTCCCTTTAAATTTGTGGTTTTGGCTATTTCAGCCACACCCGTTGCTGACAGGTGTATAAAATTGAGGTCACAGCCATCCAATCTCCATAGACAAACATTGGCAGTAGAATGGCCTTAATGAAGAGCTCAGTGACTTCCAACGTGGCATCGTCATAGGATCCCACCTTTCCAAGTCAATTTGTCACATTTCTGCCCTGCTAGAGCTGACCCGGGCAACTGTAAATGCTGTTATTGGGAAGTGGAAACGACTAGGAGCAACAACGGCTCAGCCGCGAAGTGGTAGGCCACACACAAGCTCACAGAACAGGACCGCCGAGTGCTAAAAATCATCTGTCCACTGTTGCAACACTAACTACCGAGTTCCAAAATGCCTCTGGAAGCAACGGCAGCACAATAACTGTTTGTCTGGATTTTCGTGAAATCGGTTTCCATGGCGCAATGACAAGCATCGGGTGGGTTGGTGTAAAGCTCACCGCCATTAGACGCTGGAGCAGTGGAAACATTCTCAGGAGTGATGAATCTCGCTTTACCATCAGTCAGTCCTGCGGACAAAACTAGGTTTGGCGGATGCCAGGAGAACATTACCTGCCCAATGAATAGTGCCAACTGTAAAGTTTGGTGGAGGATGAATAATGGCCTGGGGCTATTTTTCATTGTTCGGGCTAGGCTCCTTAGTTCCAGTGAAGGGAAATCTTAATGCTACAGCATACAATGACATTCTAGACAATTCTGTGCATCCAACATTGTGGCAAGAGTTAGGGGAAGGCCCTTTTTTGTTTCAGCATGACAATGCCCGTGTGAAACAAAGTGAGGTCCATACAGAAATGGTGTGTCGAGATTGTGTGGAAGAACTTGAGTGGTCTGCACAGAGTCCTGACCTCAACCCCATCAAACACCTTTGGGATGAATTGGAACACCGACTGCGAGCCAGGCCTAATTGCCTAACATCCGTGCCGACCTCACTAAGGCACTTTTAGCTGAATGGAAGCAAGTCCCCGCAGCAATGTTCCAACATCTAGTGGAAATCCTTCCCAGAAGAGTGGAGGCTGTTAGCAGCAAAGGGAGGACCAATTCCATGTTAATGAACAGGTGTCCACATACTTTTGATCATGCAGTGTATAATAACACCAGATAGATATGTGCACCACGAGACATACAGTGGGGCAAAAAAGTATTTAGTCAGCCACCAATTGTGCAAGTTCTCCCACTTAAAAAGATGAGAGAGGCCTGTAATTTTCATCATAGGTACACTTCTACTATGACTGACAAAATGAGAAAAAAAATCCAGTAAATCACATTGTAGGAGTTTTAATTAACTTATTTGCAAATGATGGTGGAAAATAAGTATTTGGTCACCTACAAACAAGTAAGATTTCTGGCTCTCACAGACCTGTAACTTCTTCTTTAAGAGGCTCCTCCGTCCTGCACTCGTTACCTGTATTAATGGCACATGTTTGAACTTATCAGTATAAAAGACACCTGTCCACAACCTCAAACAGTCACACTCCAAACTCCACAATGGCCAAGACCAAAGAGCTGTCAAAGGACACCAGAAACAAAATTGTAGAGATGCACCAGGCTGGGAAGACTGAATCTGCAATAGGTAAGCAGCTTGGTTTGAAGAAATCAACTGTGGGAGCAATTATTAGGAAATGGAAGACATACAGGACCACTGATCATCTCCCTCGATCTGGGGCTCCACACAAGATCTCACCCCGTGGGGTCAAAATGATCACAAGAACGGTGAGCAAAAATCCCAGAACCACACGGGGGGACCTAGTGAATGACCTGCAGAGAGCTGGGACCAAAGTAACAAAGCCTACCATCAGTAACACACTACGCCGCCAGGGACTCAAATCCTGCAGTGCCAGACGTGTCCCCCTGCTTAAGCCAGTACATGTCCAAGCCCGTCTGAAGTTTGCTAGAGAGCATTTGGATGATCCAGAAGAAGACTGGGAGAATGTCATATGGTCAGATGAAACCAAAATATAACTTTTTGGTAAAAACTCAACTCGTCGTGTTTGGAGGACAAAGAATGCTGAGTTGCATCCAAAGAACACCATACCTACTGTGAAGCACGGGGGTGGAAACATCATGCTTTGGGGCTGTTTTTCTGCAAAGGGGCCATGTATCGTGAGATTTTGAGTGAAAACCTCCTTCCATCAGCAAGGGCATTGAAGATTAAACGTGGCTGGGTCTTTCAGCATGACAATGATCCCAAACACACCGCCCGGGCAGCGAAGGAGTGGCTTCGTAAGAAGCATTTCAAGGTCCTGGAGTGGCCTAGCCAGTCTCCAGATCTCAACCCCATAGAAAATCTTTGGAGGGAGTTGAAAGTCCGTGTTGCCCAGCAACAGCCCCAAGACATCACTGCTCTAGAGGAGATCTGCATGGAGGAATGGGCCAAAATACCAGCAACAGTGTGTGAAAACCTTGTGAAGACTTACAGAAAACGTTTGACCTCTGTCATTGGCAACAAAGGGTATATAACAAAGTATTGAGATAAACTTTTGTTATTGACCAAATACTTATTTTCCACCATAATTTGAAAATTAATTCATAAAAAAATCATATTTTGTGTGTCATAGTTGAAGTGTACCTATGATGAAAATTACAGGCCTCTCTCATCTTTTTAAGTGGGAGAACTTGCACAATTGGTGGCTGACTAAATACTTTTTTGCCCCCACTGTACAAGTGTGGCTGAAATGTAGCCATAGTGGCCGTAGGCCTACACATCATTTGCGCCTACCAACACTCACAGATCAGCTCGACAGAATGAGCACCTCCAGGCTATCAATGATTCTTACATACTTCATAGATTAAACTTAAATAACTGGATCTATCAGCGACGTGTATTCATGGATGCCAAGGGAAGGGCTTCCCAAAGAAATTGACCAATAACATTTTAAAAAATAAATAAAATAATGTATCTATCATCTCTCAGTGTTTCATAATTTTCCTGCAATTTAAAAGTGGCTGAATGTACAGTAACTCACAGGAGAAAGCATCCAAGCGAGCAAAACAGTGACTTCTGTCTCTCTACAGTGCATTCAGAAAGTATTCATACCCCTTGACTTTTTCCAAATGTTGTTATGTTACAGGTTTATTCTAAAATTGATTAAAGTTTTTTTTCCCTCATCAAGCTATACACAATTCCCCATAATGAGAAAGCAAAAACAGGATTTTAGAAATGTTTGCAAATTTATGAAAAATAACAAAACAGAAATACTTTATTTACATAAGTATTCAGACCCTTTGCTATGAGACCCGAAATTGAGCTCAGGTGCATCCCGTTTCCATTGATCATCCTTGAGATGATTCTACAGCTTGGAGTCCACCTGTGGTATATTCAATTGATTGGACATGATTTGGAAAGGCACACACTTGTCTATGGTTCCACAGTTGACAGTGCATGTCTGAACAAAAACCAAGCCATGAGGTTGAAGGAATTTTCCCTAGAGCTCCACGACCAGATTGTGGCGAGGCACAGATCTCGGAAAGGTTACCAAATAATGTCTGCAGCATTGAAGGTCTCCAATAACACAGTGGCTCCAATAACACAAGAACCCAATGGTCACTCTGACAGAGCTCCAGAGTTCTCCTGTGGAGATGTGAGAACCTTCCAGAAGGACAACCATCTCTTCAGCACTCCACCAATCAGGCCTCTATGTTAGAGTGGCCAGATGGAAGCCACTCCTCAGTAAAAGGCACATGACAGCCCACTTGGAGTTTTCCAAAAGGCACCTAAAGCCTCTCAGACCATGAGAAATAAGATTCTCTGGTCTGATGAAACCTAGATTGAACTCTTTGGCCTGAATGCCAAGCGTCACGTCTGGAAGAAACTTGGCACCTCCCTGCGGTGAAGAATGGTGGTGGCATCATCATGTTGTGGGGATGTTTTTCAGCAGCAGGGACTGGGAGACTAGTCAAGATAGAGGGAAAGATGAACAGCGCAAAGTACAGTGAGATCCTTGATGAAAACCCGCTCCAGAGCGGTTCACCTTCCAACAGGACAGCGGCCCTAAGCACACAGCCAAGACAACGCAGGAGTGGCTTTGGGACAAGTCTCTGAATGTCCTTGAGTGTCCCAGCCAGAGCCCGGACTTGACCCCGATAGAACATCTCCGGGGAAACCTGAAAATAGCTTTACAGCGACTCTCCCCATCCTACCTGACAGAGCTTGAGAGGATCTGCAGAGAAGAATGGGAGAAACTCCCCAAATACAGGTGTGCCAAGCTTGTAGCATCATACCCAATAAGAATTGAGGCTGTAATCAATGCTAAAGGTGCTTCAAGGGTCTGAATACTTAGGTAAATGTGATATTTCAATGTTTTTTTATATATATAAAATGTGCCAAATATAAAAAAAAACAGTTTTTTTAAATACATTTTAGAATAGGGCTGTAATGTAACAAAATGTGGAAAAAGTCAAGGGGTCTGAATACTTTCCCGAATGCACTGTATGTGTAGGCCATCTATCTGATGCTGTCTGGTCCTAGCGAATATGACATTGTTGCCGCCAGTTGCATTGAATGCAAGGGAAGCCTGCAAGCATTTGGCCTCCCTTGATTAAAAAAGTGTAAAATTATAGCCAATCAGTATTGAGCTAAACTGAGTGAGATCAACTGTGAATGGTCCTGGCGCACCAAAAAAAGCTGTCAAGGGAAGGCAGTTTGGATTTGGCATCACTCCTATCAAATCACATCAAGAGCATACTGTACATCATTGACAGAAACAACTTTAACTTTGTTGCATCTCGTTGTGTTGTTGTCCTCCGGTGGCTAGCTAGAAAGCTAAAATTGTCCGTTTACTAAATTAGCCATGGAAGGAGATTAAATTTGGACTTGTGATTTTTTTTAATTCTCCGTACTGGCCAATGATTATAACGGCATTTCTGATCTAACCATTCATTTATCTAACCAGAAGTTAGAACCATGGACAGCCACATCATATTTAGTTTACGCTGATTGGACTAAAATGTTTTTTGATATCTTTTTGTTGCCACTGTATTAGACTAAGCAGAGGTGATTTGATGATGTTTAAATGTTGAAGTTGAAATGGTGCTGGAACAGTGGAGGCAGCTCCTGTTTTCTTTGTGACATGCGATAACTCTCAGTGGTTCTAAAATCAATAGTTGTTTAGTGGTCCGAAAATGTTGTAAACATTAACTTGCTTGACCACGCTGTAGGCCATGTAACTGTCTGTTACATGCAATATGCTGTGTGGACTTCACCAGACAAAGGTTGCTCTCCGGTTTTGTGATGAAACAAAGGTGTGGTTGAATTTATTCTGCCACTGTGTCTTCTTATTGTCTTGGCCTTATGCCTGTATATCACTTTGTCAAGGCATATGAACGAACAGGTTATAGAGCAAACAAGACAATTATCACAACACAGGTTGTAATATGGCCTTTTTTTTCTGGCTTCCCCAGTCCATAAGCTACATTTCTGTCCAATGTTTGACACTCCTTAATGAGCGTAACCTACAGTACGCCAAGCCACCACTTCTCCAGGTGTGCAATATTTTCTGTGGGAGACTTTCAGAAAAGCAAACAATCAAACTAAGTGCATATTCTATGTCCTACATGACCAATTTGAATCTGTTGCGAATGAAAGAAAATGACTATTCAGAGAGCAACGCACGCACGCACGCCACACACGCCAACACACAATAGCAAGAGAGCAGGGAGGGGCCAAACAAATAGGCTGTGTCATTTTCATAGTATTGACATCACATTATGACTGTGTGTGAATGCAAATGAATGATAAGAATGAACATTTGCCTACTTCTTTTAGTAGGCTACACATTGTATTGGTCCGATACTACTGCGACATACAGAATGTACAAAAATGTAGGCCAATTTAAAACGCAGTCATATACACAACTGTCATTATATGCACAAGAAAGCACACCACGTTGAAGAGAAGCGCCACGAAGAAGGCCAAGATGCGCTCATTAAAACAGCACACACCGTAACCATCGAAGAACAATGAGTGAGGTCCATGTGATTCCGTTTGCAAGCCACAATGAACTCCTGCTTCCCCTGGTTACATTTTTGGTAGATCCAACAATGACTTAACCTTGTTCATATCCAAAAAAGTTTGGGGTCTTGGGATCCATGGCACACAGAGCTTCCACCAGTTTATTATTTCCTTCGCTAAACTGTGATGACATTTCCCCAGTATCGCATCCAAAGTGCTGAAAAACGTATTTACACTCCCTCTCAGTGTCCACCATCATGCTGACCCACTGTGCATTCAACTAGGCTACATACTCTTGCATTTGGGCTGGTATGCTCGTGGCCTAGCTCCTGACATGCCTCCCAAAGCTTTTCGATTTTCAGCATCTTTTATAACAGTTTTTCAACACACCAATACATACTGCAGACAACTTTGACATTGGTGTGCAGATCAGTAGCTTCAGACTGTGGTAAATTGTTAGGATGGTCAAGGAGCCCCGGGATTTTGTGAGTCAGGTTAGCAATAAAAACTTAAAGCTCAGCTCTGTCACTGCTTTCAATAAACCTGTGACCTCAAGTCTCACATCTGTGCCTTATGCTCGAGTAGATTTGACCCCGTCCTGGGATCCAATGAGCATCCTACACAAGGTAATGAAGATGATACCTTATGACTTTGTATGACTATGTGCCCAATCAGAACGCATTTATGGATGCTGCTACCGTAGACTTGACAACATGATCCACATGGCCATGGGATGTTAGCACACCATGTTTTCTCTCAGCAATTGGGCATCGTTGGCAAGAGCGGGCACATAAGTAATCCATACCTAAGCCCCCAGGAAAACTTTGGCGGCTTACCCTTCACTCGTGAAATATCATTTTTTCCTAATCATCTCGCAAATCTCAATTCTAACTTTATGACCAAAATGATCCTATTTACATTTTGCAGTAAATTTGGACACTAGAATAAATGTTTCTGACTCGATTGAACATAGTCCATTTTCAAAAAGAGATGTTGCTTTTTTTGGTTCAGTTACCATTTCAAAAAGGATGTGGTTGAAGAGCCAGTTCAGTCAAAAACGGGATTTTGCTGTGTTTTATGTATATTTCCGCACTATGAGGTTGGAATAATACTGTGACATTGTGACATCACCAGGCTCTAAATTAGTTAATAGACCAATAAGAAAGACAGTTTCAAACCACTTTGCCACAGTTTTTCCCTCACCCCTCAGACCACTCCCAGACAGTCCTGGCAAAATTCTTGCTTGAGAAATTGCTCTTTGCGAACCATTTTAATTGAAATCAATCACAGTAAAGCTATTCAATTCTTACCCAGAAATGATTTGTTATGTTTATTTTTTTATTGTAGCGTGTCTTGTTAACAATATGTACAGTATGTTTAAAGTAGACAATATGACCATATGTTTGACAATATGTTCTATTTTATGACAAAATGGCATATCGATATACCGTACCAGTCAAAAGTTTGGACACACCTACTCATTCCAGGGATTTTCTTTATTTTGACTATTTTCTACATTGCAGAATAATAGTGAAGACATCAAAACTATAAAATAACACATATGGAATCATCTAGTAAGCAAAAAAGTGTTAAACAAATCAAAATATATTTTATATTTGAGATTCCTCAAAGTAGCCACCCTTTGCCTTGATGACAGCTTTGCACACTCTTGGCATTCTCTCAACCAGCTTCATGAAGTTATCACCTGGAATGCATTTCAATTAACAGGTGTGCCTTGTTAAATTGTGGAATTTCTTCCCTTTTTAATGCGTTTGAGTCAATCAGTTGTGTTGTGACAAGGTAGGGGTGGTATACAGAATACAGCCCTATTTGGTAAACAACCAAGTCCATATTATGGCAAAAACAGCTCAAATAAGCAAAGTCCATCATCAACATCAACAGTCCATCATTACTTTAAGACATGAAGGTCAGTCAATCTGGAAAATATCAATTACTTTGAAAGTTTATTCAAGTTCTGTCGCAAAAACCATCAAGTGCTATGATGAAACTGGCTTTCATGAGGACCTCCACAGGAAAGGAAGGCCCAGACTTATCTCTGCTGCAGAGGAAAGGTTAATTAGAGTTAACTGCAGATCAGATTGCAGCCCAAATAAATGTTTCACAGAGTTCAAGTAACAGACATATTTCATCATCAACTGTTCAGAGGAGACTGCGTGAATCAGGCCTTCGTGGTCGATTTGCTGTGAAGAAACCACTACTAAAGGACACCAATAATAAGAAGAGACTTGCTTGGGCCAAGAAACACAAGCAATGGACATTAGACTGGTGGAAATTTGTCCTTCGGTCTGATGAGTCCAAATGTTAGATTTTGGGGAGGAGGAGGTGTGATAGTGTGGGGGTGCTTTGCTGGTGATACTGTGATTTATTTAGAATTCAAGGCACCCTTAACCAGCATGGCTACCACAGCATTCTGCAGTGATACGCCATCCCATCTGGTTTGCGCTTATTTGGACTATCATTTGTTTTTTAACAGGACAATGATTCAAAACACACCTCCAGGCTGTGTCAGGGCTATTTAACCAAGTAGAGTGAAGGGGTGCTTTATCAGATGACCTGGCCTCCACAATCACCCGACCTCAACCCAATTGAGATGGTTTGGGATGAGTTGGATCGCAGAGTGAAGGAAAAGCAGCTAACAAGAGCTCAGCATATGTGGGAACTCCTTCAAGCCCGTTGGAAAAGCATTCCTCATGAAGCTGGTTGAGAGAATGCCAATAGTGTGCAAAGCTGTCATCAAGGCAAAGGGTGGCTACTTCGAAGAATGTAAAATCTAAAATATATTTTTATTTGTTTAATGTTTTGCTTACTACATGATTCCATGTGTTATTTCATAGTTTTGATGTCTTCACTATTATTCTACAGCGTAGAAGATAATCAAAATAAAGAAAAACCCTGGAATGAGTAGGTGAGTCCAAACTTTTGACTGGTACTGTACATCAATGCTTGTGGTTGATATGTTAGTCCTTAGGAAATTGATCAGCTGACCATTTAAAAAAATATATATACACAAGATTGATTAGGTCAGAGTTCAGAATTATATAAAGTTTAGAGTTCATATGGGTCTTATATTTATACTTCAGACATGGCTTCACTAACTTGCTATCTGAGCAATGCCTTGGGGTATAAGGAAAAGTGGGACATCGTACTCATTTTTCGTAAACAATGTTATTTGGGGACTTGTGACTTTGCAGAAATTAAAGCAAAGCCCTTCACACTATTGATTTACTCACTGACTTGTGAAGTGAACACAATCCATATGGGTTTCAAACAGTGACTAGAATGTCTTTTCCCCACTTCTAAAGCCTATCGGATCCAATTTCCTAAAGGCAGACGGACTGTATGGGAACTGCATCGAAAGAGGCCAGCCACATTACCTCTGTAGAGGAATAGGAAATAAAACCAGTTCACAATAAAATAGAAAACATTCTAGTTGTAAGGAAAATAGCCCATAGGATGAATTTCCATGTGCAACGGCTATTAAGTTTCAGCCACTGGAAAGCAATTTACTCTCATAAACAATTACGGTCATGGCTGGGCAATTTACCAGGTTGTTTTACGGACATCTAAAATAAATACTGAGACCCAATGATGCAGAAAACAGATCCAAGGTCTTTATTTCAGCACAGGGAGGTTTTGGCTAATCGGGTAAAAGCAGTCTGGAAACATTCTGGTTTAAAGATGGGTTCATATTTGTGGATGGCAAGCACCACACTCCTAACAAATGCTTCACATCACCTAAGACATTCTTTATCAGGCTTATGTTTGAGATCCAAATGCTGATCAATACATAGATAATTATTATGAAGTTAGATTGACTTTTAGATTTGATTAGATTGCTCAACAGCAATGGAAAAGTTGACCAACATTGACCTACATCAAATACTTATTTTAGGTAGGTCAAAGACACTTGAAATCTTATAGTGGGGAGAGTGGAAGCCTTATATGCCCCTACAGTTAGTTTCTCAGTGTTGCTTTTCCTAATGGTAATTTGTCTAGTGTTCATCTTAACCATCCACACCAGTTAACCATCCACACCACACCGGTGTTTTGTTCAATTTCACTCCGACTTTAAGATGCTGCAGTAGCTGGATAACTGTTTTTCATCTGTTTGGTATAATACAGAAGTATAGCGTACTATATTTTTATATCCTTGTACACAATTTTTAATAACTGCACCCCTATATTCACAATAGCATTATATCCGTGCTCTTTAACCTGTGCCAGTAGGCCGGAGAGATAGCATAGCATGGCCATAGAAGTGTGGTGCAAGGGAAAATAACCTCTCACTCAACATCAACAAAACAAAGGAGCTTGGACTTCAGGAAACAGCAGAGGGTTCACCCCTCTATCCACATCGACGGGACTACAGTGGAGAAGGTGGAAAGCTTCAAGTTCCTCGGTGTACACATCACTGACAAACTGAAATGGTCCACCCACACAGACAGTTTGGTGAAGATTTACCTGACAGCACACTCCTAACCTCAGGAGGCTGAAGACATTTGGCCTGGCAAATTACAGATGCACTATTGAGCATCCTGTCGGGCTGTATCACCGCCTGGTACGGCAACTTCACTGCCCGCAAACGCAGGGCTCTCCAGAGGGTGGTGCGGTTTGCCCAACGCATCACAGGGGAAAACTTCCTGCCTTTCTGGACACCTACAGACCTCGATGTCACAGGAAGGCCAAACGGATCATTAAAGACAACAACCACCCGAGCCACCGCCTGTTCACCTCACTATCATCCAGAAGTACCAACAAATCCACAGATGATGCAATCTCATTGCACTCCACGCTGCCCTTTCCCACCTGGACAAAAGGAATACCTAGATGAGAATGCTATTCATTGACTACAGCTCAGTGTTCAACACCATAGTGCCCTCAAAGCTCATCACTAAGCTAAGGACCCTGGGACTAAACACCTCCCTCTGCAACTGGATCCTGGACTTCCTGATGGGCCGCCCCCAGGTGGTAAGGGTAGGTAACAACACATCCATCACGCTGATCCTCAACAAGTGGGGCCCATCAGGGGTGCGTGCTCAGTCCCGTCCTGTACTGTACTCCCTGTTCACTGATGACTGCACGACTAGGCACGACTCCATCACCATCATTAAATTTGCTGATGACACAACAGTAGTAGGCCTGATCACCGACAGCGATGAGACAGCCTATAGGGAGGAGGTCAGAGACCTGACCATGTGGTGCCAGGACAACAATGTCTCCCTCAACGTGATCAAGATAAAGGAGATGATTGTGGACTACAGGAAAAGGAGGACCAAGAACGCCCCCATTCTCATCGTCGGGGATGTGGTGGAGCAGGTTGAGAGCTTCAATTTCCTTGGCATCCACATCACCAACAAACTAACATGGTCCAAGCACACCAAGACAGTCGTGAAGAGGGCAAGACAAAACATATTCCTCCTCAGGAGACTGAAAAGATTTGCCATGGGTCCTCAGATCCTTAAAAGGTTTTACAGCTGCACCATCGAGAGCATCCTGACCGGTTGCATCTCAACCTCCGAGCGCAAGGCATTCCAGAGGGTAGTGCGTACGGCACAGTACATCACCGGGGCCAACCTCCATGCCATTCAGGACCTATTTATCAGGCGGTGACAGAGGAAGGCCCTAAAATTGTCAAAGACTCCAGCCACCCTAGTCATAGACTGTTATCTCTGCTACCGCACAGCAAGCGGTACTGGAGCGCCAAGTCTAGGTCCAAGAGGCTTCTAAATAGTTTCTACCCCTACCTCTACTCCTGAACAGCTAATCAAATGTCTACTCTCTGTTATTATCTATGCATAGTCACTTTAATAACTCTACCTACACGTACATAATTACCTAAATTTCTTCGACACCGGTGCCCCCCACACATTGACACATTGATTCTGTACCGGTACCCCCTGTATATAGCCCCGCTATTGTTATTTACTGTTATTCTTATCTCTTACTTTTTGGGGGATTTTCATAAAACTACATTGTTGGTTAAGGGTTTGTAAGTAAGAATTTCACTGTAAGGTCTACATGTGTTGTATTCGGGACATGTGACAAATAAAATGTGATCTGATATGATTTGAAGGCGAGGTCATTACTCATCTCATATGTATATATTGTATTCTATTCTACTGTATTTTATTCTATGCCGCTCTGACATTGCTCATTCAAATATTTGTATAATTTCAATTCCATTACCTTAGATTTGCGTGTATTGTGTGTTTTGTTAGATATTACTGCACTGTTGGAGCTAGAAACACAACAATTTCACTACACCCACAATAACATCTGTTAAACATGTGCATGTGACCAATACAATTTGATTTGGAACGGACTATGATAGTGATACCTTCTCTTACCAGCAGAGTGCAGGATTGACCATCATAGCTATAAAGCCCAGCACAATTTGACATTCCTCTCCAAAGAAGGTACATAATTGCTGGTGATCCAAAATATGAAACATTGACACTGTAATTATTCGGGTTGGTTTGTAATGGTCACATTAATGTAATTTCTCATAGCACCAATGGCCAGCAAATAGCTGCAGTCGTTGTACTTAAGGTACAGGTGCTTGAAGTAAAAAAAATAACGATGTTCAAGAACTCTGGGCAAGCTCTTTGAATTCATCACTAAACATTTGGGTTAGGGTTAGAATCCAGCGAATGGAGGAGGGCCTCGTTCTTTGCGTTAGATGTGCGGTTGCCTCCCAATTTGAACACAAAATGTGTTAAATAAACTTGATCTTGTTACGGATGACACGTTTGCAGCAGCGTTCGTCCCAACCTGTGCTAATTATCCCATCTCAAACAGAGGAAAACAACTGGATGTTTTCAGACCGATGCTCCTATAGTGACCTCTGTGGGACAGAAGACAGAAGTGTGTGTGTGTGTGTGACTGGTGATATGAAGAAGTGGTGCTCCGGCCACGCGTGACGGTGTCAGAATACCATACTGTATGTAGTCAGACGAGCAGAGCTGGGCTAAAAACCCACCATATGGGCTCCTGTAGTTGAGCCAGGGATGGTTGAGGAGAGGAGAGCATCCCTCCCCCAACACATTATGGCCCCAATGGCTGTATGGCTGTTTACAGTTGACACCATGGCTGTATGGCTGCTTACAGTTGACAAATGGCTGTGTGCTCACCGTCTGGGAAGTTTTGGAAACTGAGAGACAGACGGAGTAAACTTTGAAGTTCTCTTTCCTCTCCCATGAAGCAGGAAGATGGAGAGAGTTATTCAAAAGCCTGGCTATTATAATAGCGTAATGGAAGCGGCTCTATTGAGGGCCGAAATGCTGCCGTACTGTACCTATGTAACATTCATATCATTTGAATTATAAATCAGAGTGAGGAGAAGTGTGTGTTCTAAGTTGATGCATATTTAATGGGTTGAGTATACAGATCAGCATATTGACAATGGGAGAATACTAATTTCCTCCCTCTGTTTCTGATGAGAGGTTAAACAGAATGCCAACTGCATAATTTAGTTTGGTTTTTGCATTATCCTACCTTTTGATAGGGCTTTTTTTGGTTGAATAACTTCAGTTTTTTATTTCCTATAAAAAAAAGAAGGATTTTCCCTGAAAAATGTATGTATGGCAAGATGCTGCATGCAAATGAGAGAGGTGCTGTCTGTGTTTTACATTACAGAGGAGGTAAAGGAGTACTCACTCCTCTACCACTCAAACATATTAAACATACCAATTGAACAACTGTTATACATTTAACATCGTTATATTTCATATCTTGCTTTAAGGGCCTTAGATGAGCAGAATGACATCAACTATGTGCCTACATGTCAACAGGCCCCTAGTTGACATGTAAAGAGCACAGTAGTCTGACTAGAGCAAAGATGGTTAAATTGAAAGTTACATGTAACTTGCTTGGAACCTGAGCAGAGAAACACGGTTTCTTTAATAACGTTATAATTCCTCTCTCTGGTAGGAATGTGCTTCTTTGTGAAAGAGTGAGCCCATGCAGGTGAGAGTGTCTAACAGTAAGGAAATCAATATGATGTGAATTATTAAGAGCTCAGGAATGCGTCTGACCCCCGCTGTCTTGCACCGGGCTGGGCTCTCAAGGCTGGCAGGTGGACGCCTGGCTTGGACTTTCCCTCTAACACTCATTAGTGGCTGGGAGCTCGGGCTCCCTGTGAGTGGGAAGGCAGGGATCACAGCGGGAAAGTGATGGCCCAGGCCTCTCACATCCCGACTCAGCCTTCGCTCCCGGCTCCTTCAGCCTCTCCCTGGAAGCTCATTAGTAAGTGCACTGATGCATAAGAGCTAGTCATTAGCTGAGCATTTTTTTCTCGTCTTCATCTCTCTCCCCGACACCATGTCTGATCCCGGAGACCAGTGGCAGCGGCAGGTTTAAAAGACAGGCGAGGTCCACATGACTGAGGGTAGATGAGGAATAAAGAGTGGCTAGCAGTGGTAGCTAGCTAGCAGTGGAAGGGCTATAAGCGATTTGAAGGGAGCTCTTCAAATGTAGTCCATCCAAAAGCCTTCCAAACCAAAGAGTAAACATTAGCGCTTGACAAGGACCTTGGCTGTGCGTTCCTCTCTTCCTCTGTGGTTGGTTTTGATCTGGGGTATTTGCTTTAGCTGCTGGTCAGATCCCCTCAGCACCTGATAGCTGGCCAGGCTCTGAGTAAATAAGATCTCAGGTCCAGTCCTCTCCAGGGCTGCTGGGTAAATAAGGGCTCTGGTGTGTATAGCGTGCCTGGCAGCAGGGTGAACGCTGGTCCAGGGGCCTCCAGAGGCCCTCCATCCTCCCTTTTCTATATCTAGCACTTTAACTCTCACTACTAGCTATCTCTCTCTCTCTCTAGCTATATTTTTATCTATATCTTACAGACACACACGCACACAAACAGACGGAAACAAAAATACAACAGGGTTGGTTGTTTACCGACAAAACTGAGGTGTGAGCAACTATGGGGAAAAAAATACGGTTTGGCTTAGATTGCTGACAACATGTAATCTATAATTATTTAGTCTACAATGTTTATTGAAATAATTCATGAATTTGCACAATGGGCACTTGTTGTCACTCAAATACATCGTTACTGTTGTTGTCAGCTAGTGAATTTGAGCCCTATTAGCATTGACATGAAATCAGTCAAAACACCTCAAAATAAGACATGGTATCAAGAACAAGATGAAACGAGCCGAAACGAGCCATTTACGATTCACCACATGGCAGCTTCTTGTCATTCCTGCTCGAAAACTGGCCGTCCAGAATCACAACAGCACGCTGACTTCTGCCCCATGGGAAGCGCCACATTGTTTTCATGACGTTGCCAGTTAACCCATCTATACGCACTCGAGATAATCAGCTGTTCATGATAAAATATCAGTATTGCCTCATACTCAGTATCTTGAACTATTACAGACGACTGTAAATGTGATGAAATGTATCATATGCCATAGAAATATTGCAGACAGTATTAATAACACATCCTATTTTGTGTTTCCTTTTCATGTTGCCCAAATCACTGTCTTACATGAATACATGCCTGTAGGACAAATCTAAGGTATAATCCCAGAACGGAATGTAATGCAAATAACAACACTAACCGTCATTTACTTACACATTCGGCTTTTCGATTGTGGTCCCCACTATAGAGCGCAAGACGGCAAACGCGTTCACACACGTACACACACCTCTCAGCAGATCAGCTGATAACTGTTAACCACTTTCACTCATGAACTTTTATGGCTTCCAAAGCACTAATAATAGGTGCCCATTTGTATACTGCAAACACCCGCAGCTATGGAATTGATTTGTTCGTTTATTTAAGGCATTATGTACAGGTTGGTCCAGTAAGACAGATTAACTTATGTGTTTATTTCTGCAGTAGTGGACCTAGATATCTCCCTCACGTCCCTTGGAGAGTTCTACAATGCCGTTTATCTCAATGCGCCCAAAGTATATTCTCAATGGTAGCACATACCGTAGCATCATTATGTGCCACGTATGACTTTCAGCAGCGTAACCCGAACAGCATCTGCTTCTTTTAGAATTGGTATAATTATGTTCAGTCATATGAACGTGGCATACCAGCAGTTTCAAAATCTAAACATCTAAATACAGTGAGCAAAAATATAAAGGCAACATGCAACCATTTCTAAGATTTTGCTGAGTTGCAGTTCATACAGTGCCTTGCGAAAGTATTCGGCCCCCTTGAACTTTGCGACCTTTTGCCACATTTCAGGCTTCAAACATAAAGATATAAAACTGTATTTTTTTGTGAAGAATCAACAACAAGTGGGACACAATCATGAAGTGGAACGACATTTATTGGATATTTCAAACTTTTTTAACAAATCAAAAACTGAAAAATTGGGCGTGCAAAATTATTCAGCCCCCTTAAATTAATACTTTGTAGCGCCACCTTTTGCTGCGATTACAGCTGTAAGTCGCTTGGGGTATGTCTCTCAGTTTTGCACATCGAGAGACTGACATTTTTTTTCCATTCCTCCTTGCAAAACAGCTCGAGCTCAGTGAGGTTGGATGGAGAGCATTTGTGAACAGCAGTTTTCAGTTCTTTACACAGATTCTCGATTGGATTCAGGTCTGGACTTTGACTTGGCATTTCTAACACCTGGATATGTTTATTTTTGAACCATTCCATTGTAGATTTTGCTTTATGTTTTGGATCATTGTCTTGTTGGAAGACAAATCTCCGTCCCAGTCTCAGGTCTTTTGCAGACTCCATCAGGTTTTCTTCCAGAATGGTCCTGTATTTGGCTCCATCCATCTTCCCATCAATTTTAACCATCTTCCCTGTCCCTGCTGAAGAAAAGCAGGCCCAGACCATGATGCTGCCACCACCATGTTTGACAGTGGGGATGGTGTGTTCAGCTGTGTTGCTTTTACGCCAAACATAACGTTTTGCATTGTTGCCAAAAAGTTCAATTTTGGTTTCATCTGACCAGAGCACCTTCTTCCACATGTTTGGTGTGTCTCCCAGGTGGCTTGTGGCAAACTTCAAACGACACTTTTTATGGATATCTTTAAGAAATTGCTTTTTTCTTGCCACTCTTCCATAAAGGCCAGATTTGTGCAATATACGACTGATTGTTGTCCTATGGACAGAGTCTCCCACCTCAGCTGTAGATCTCTGCAGTTCATCCAGAGTGATCATGGGCCTCTTGCCTGCATCTCTGATCAGTCTTCTCCTTGTATGAGCTGAAAGTTTAGAGGGACGGCCAGGTCTTGGTAGATTTGCAGTGGTCTGATACTCCTTCCATTTCAATATTATCGCTTGCACAGTGCTCCTTGGGATGTTTAAAGCTTGGGAAATCTTTTTGTATCCAAATCCGGCTTTAAACTTCTTCACAACAGTATCTCGGACCTGCCTGGTGTGTTCCTTGTTCTTCATGATGCTCTCTGCGCTTTTAACGGACCTCTGAGACTATCACAGTGCAGGTGCATTTATACGGAGACTTGATTACACACAGGTGGATTGTATTTATCATCATTAGTCATTTAGGTCAACATTGGATCATTCAGAGATCCTCACTGAACTTCTTCAGAGAGTTTGCTGCACTGAAAGTAAAGGGGCTGAATAATTTTGCACGCCCAATTTTTCAGTTTTTGATTTGTTAAAAAAGTTTGAAATATCCAATAAATGTCGTTCCACTTCATGATTGTGTCCCACTTGTTGTTGATTCTTCACAAAAAAATACAGTTTTATATCTTTATGTTTGAAGCCTGAAATGTGGCAAAAGGTCGCAAAGTTCAAGGGGGCCGAATACTTTCGCAAGGCAATGTATATAGAAATCAATACATTGAAATAAAACATTAGGCCCTAATCTATGGATTTCACAGGACTGGGAATACCGATATGCATTTGTTGGTCATAGATACATTTAAAAAAGTAGGGGTGTGATCAGACCACCATTTGCTTCATGCAGCGTGACACATCTCCTCCACATACAGTAGAGTTGATCAGGCTGTTGATTGTGGCTTGTGGCTGTGCAAAGTTGCTGGATATTGGCGGGAACTGGAACACACTGTCGTACATGTCGATCTAGAGCATCCCAAACGTGCTCAATGGGTGAGATGGGGCCGTGCATTATCATGCTGAAACATGAGGTGATGGCGGCACACGAGTGGCACGACAATCGGCCTCAGGATTTCGTCACTGTATCCCTGTGCATTCAAATTCCCATCGATAAAATGCAAATGTGTTTATTGTCCGTAGCTTATGCCTGCTTAACCACACCGCCACGATGGGGCACTCTGTTCACAGAGTTGACATCAGCAAACCGTTCGCCCACACAACACCCTACACGCTGCCTGCCATCTGCCTGGTACAGTTGAAACCGGGATTACTGCAGTCAGATCAAGACCCTGGTGAGGACGACGAGCATGCAGATGAGCTTCCCTGCGATTGTTTCTGACATTTTGTGCAGATATTTGTCCGTTGTGCAAACCCACAGTTTCATCAGCTGTCCAGGTGGCTGGTCTCAGAGGATCCCGCAGGTGGAAAAGCCATATGTGGAGGTCCTGGGCTGGCGTGGTTACACATGGTCTGGGATTGGGTGTACTGCCAAATTCTCTAAAACAACATTGGAAGCGGCTTATGGTAGAGAAATGAAAATTGAATTATCTGGTAACAGCTCTGGTGGACATTCCTGCAGTCAGCGTCCCAATTACATGCTTCCTCAAAACTTGAGACATCTGTGGTATTGTGTATTTTGGAGGAGCCTTTTATTGTCCCCAGCAAAAGGTGCACCTGTGTAATGATCATGCTGTTTAATCACCTTCTTAATATACCACACCTGTCAGGTGGATTGATTATCTTTTGTGCACAACATATGAGAGAAAAAATATTTTTGGGTGTATGAAACATTAAGGGGATCTTTTATTTCTGCTCATGAAACATGGGACCAACACTTTACATGTTGCGTTTATCTTTTTGTTCAGTGTATAATCAAGCATTGCTCTCAAAGGAATCCTGTGGCATTTAGTGAGACAGAATGTCATAAAGATAAATGATGAATGACACCTGCAGATATTGTCATTACTGTTGCCATTGTAATCTCCCAAGCCACAAACAAATGTATTAGATATCCTGCAAAAAGATGAAACCATTTAAACCACATTCAATGTATTTTTCAATGATTATAAAACATTACGTGACCATAGGGGAGATCCCTAACCATCCAAACACATTGGATCAAGTTTAACACTGCTACAATTCCACATCCTCCTCAACTCTTAATGCACTGCATAGGCTCTCCGCTAGTGATAATACGCCACAAAATTGTTTTTGTTCAATTAATATTCTGACACAAATAAGAGTTAAATGCACTCTGTATGGGAGAGTAATGGCCAAATAAGTGGCTAATTTATAGTTATGTGCTATGGTATCATTCAGTGGGTAAAGGAGGGATTTGCTGTTGTAGAAATTTACAGAGTCAAATCAACATCATCTTAATGTGATCTGGCGCTGACTATGTTGGAAACTTTAATGCCAATTAATCCAGGTTGTAACTGGGAGGGACTCCTGCTGACTTATTCACATCCATTGTTGATTGTTTTTGGCTACAGGAGCTCAAAGTCCTTGTTAGTGCCATAACTGGAGGAGCCCACTCCTCTCCTTCAGCCCCTTCGCATGGCGTGTCGATTGCCAGCAATTAGTAAAGCTATGGAGGCAAAGAAGTGACAAGATGGGACATGGCTATTGCAATGCACGGCCGCTGTTGGCTCACACGCCAGCTGAAAGGCTCTACAATGTTTGTTAACCCCTGGGGTCAGCCCTGATTCACTACTAAAGACAGAAAACAAGATTTATGTAACACAAATCAATACCCCGGCCAGACTTTGACCATTGTGGACGGGCAATTGAGGCAGCACTCTTTATCAGCCTAACATGACACTAATAGTTGTTATCCCTGTTTAACCCAGGCTGTGATGAATCTGTTGGTAGGCTAAGACAGAGACGGTGAGAGGCAAGCTGCCCTTAATTTGTTTGGGAATACATGCCAACACGCAGACAGAGGCTGATGCACTTGCTTGTTGTCGAGGCGATGGCCTATCAGTCTTCTAGTTCCAGCCGGGTCCTTTATCTCATGTTTGTCGCTGTCTGCCATTGTGAGAAGAATCAGCAATTTGCATCCTCCAGCCAGACAGTGTATCAAGAGGACAAATGATAGTGTGGCTTCGCCGTGATCCCACTCAACGCTGTCTGAAGTAATTCGAATAAGTGCAGTTCCCAGAGCTCATCCACATGGGGAGTGTTTTCACAGGATCTCACAGGTCCCCTTTATTCACCGGCCTGTCGCCTGTGATTTCATTAACACTGCTTGTCAGCCAAACACAATAGGGCACACACCTGGCAAAGCACTCAAGCAAACGGACACATGCGCACACACTGCACTGTAGATTACCCCAAAAAAAGGAACACTGCTCTCACAAGTGGGCCGGCACAGTGCAATACAATAATGTACAATTTGTTTAATTTCCTCCCCGCTTAGTGTGGAGGAAAATTGGAAAGCAACATGACTGACGTGTGGTATTCTCTGCGCATTGAGCAGGAGCCACAATGGGAGGACAGAGCTCAGTGCCAAGTTCCAATCCGATGGGCCGCATTCCAATTGATTAGGAGGCTTGTGAAACAAATGCTTGTGACAGAGGAGAGAGCAACGGTCCTGGTAACAGTCGGGCACATTGCCAGGCCAGGCCTACAGACTCCCATCAGCCCCCCCCCCCCCCCCCCCCCCCTGCAGTCTGCAGCACAAGTTACACTGATGTGATGACAGCCACTGTAGGACCAGTGGGATGCTTCGGATCATTATCATCTCAACCTGAATGGAATTACTGTAATAAATGTCTACAAGTTATTGATATTGTTTTGTAGCCATTACTTGAATTCCCTATAAATGCATGCCTTCAAAGTGATTTCATTTATATTCATGTATGTTCAGTTTACCCATCATGATGATATACTTAGAATAATTTAAGTGTACAGCTCCCAATACTGTATAAAATCTTAGCTTTGAGGGGAAATTGTAGCTGAAAGATTACTTAAACTGACAAATAGGATCAATGGGAACATTCTCTCACTCGGTCAAATGAAGACTGTTGAAGCAGATGTCAGTTTGCCATCAGTGATCAGTGAGCACATCAAGTGTGTATGTGTTCTCAGCAGCAACTCCTCTAAGTGTCAACCTCTCTTTATTGGGAGTTGAGTAAAGTTGATGATTGGATAAAGAGTGCGGATTAATGTGCTAGAAAATAAAAGTATAATGCACAAATTGCATTTAATGAGCTAGTGAGGATTATAAAACAAATGATCCCTGAAACACAACCCACTCACTTAAAAAAAAAAGGGTAGACTGGAGCTTTTTGTAATACAATATAATTTTCACAAGGATATGTTTAACTTCTATTTGTAGATATAATGTGTATAATAACAGCATGAATATGTGCTATGTACTCATTCACGAAGGACTCCATCTTGATAAAGATTCATTTGATTTTGCTTGTACAATATTAATTCTATATCGCCTACTGTACTTGACCTACAGTAATTAAATACATGCCACGTTATTTCAACACTGTCGCATCCTACATTTGACCAATCCGCTTTGACTGTGACACGTATCAACGATCCATGCATGAAATTTATGCATGGCAAATGAGAAGTTCGGTATGCCTAACAAAATGTTGTTCAATTAAAGGAAAAGTAATAGCATCCCATACAACAAAGAAAATCAGTGGATACGAGTGACAGAAAACCATGATGGCTAGTTCTCCCCCCTTCATGCTATGCAATTCAGCTAATGCATTTCCCCTTGCTCTTTAAAACACTTGCACATTTAAATTTGCCATCATAATCTCTATGACAGAGGACATTAATTATGGACGTCAGTCGATCGTTGTTGCTTCACAACATCTCTGATTAAAATTTCACACATTGTAATGATGCACTTCAGAGCTAGAAGCTGTGAAATTTACTAAGCAGTCAATGAGTCTGAATTTTTTTAATTGGGAGATTCGTTTGGCATAAAAAAAAAAGATGACTTACGATCCATGGCAGCACAAATCAAAGGCATAAGTGCTCAAGGAAAAGCTTTATTTACATGCAAATGGTAATATATCTTCGCAACATGTTCATTAAAATATTGTGCAAATGAGGGAACAACAAAGCGTTAACTTCTCTCCTGATATGTGGGTTCAGATTTCATATTTGGGAAGTTTAATTAAGCAATAGATTATGTTTTGAAGGGAGTGTTCAGTTTAATGAATCCCCTGGGAACGCCGATAAACATTGCAGTAGTATCAACACATTCATCTCTTTAATGGATGTGAAAATTAGCCATGTAAATGATCTAGAGCCATTCTTTTCAACGCTCGTGGGAATGTTTACCAGATAAAGATGACACTTATGTACCCTGCATTATACAAGCTGTTTTTGTAAAGTGTCTGAATGCGATTTTAGGTATGCTCTTATTAAGGAAAAATAGACAAACACCAAAATCTTCTAATGCATCCTTATCAGACACGACTCATCAACAGTGAGGATGGATGTAGAGTGGTTTTCTGTGTCAATACCCATTCATATCAGCATAGTATGCCTTGGAAAGCCAGACAAATATAATTGATCAATAATCTGTTACTAATCTACTGCATATATGAGCTCTTTGTTCTACAGGAGTACACCATGAGTGAATTGGTGGTCATTTAAGCTGTTGTTTTTTCAATACGATCTACCTCAGTGTGGGTCTATGCTGCAATTGTGAAACAGAACAAAGTCTGTGAACCCCAGTACACTGTGTGATGGAAGAGTGTTACGCGCCTAACATTCACCTCTGCAAGGCTTCCTGTTGTTTAGCCCTGTAATGTCCATTTTATTGGGAATCTCAGCGAGCCTTCACACTACCTGCTGTGCTCAGCAGTGTGGAGAAGCCAGGGCCAGTTGAGTGGTGGTCAGTGGCTGTCCATCACAATCTCAGGAATTAGTTGGCAGACATCAGTCTCAAGCTCTGGCCTGGTGTTGGTTGTCTTATGTCTTTTGATGGTATGGAGGAAGGAGGAATGCCACAAAGGGTTGTAAACATAGTAGACTAATTACATTGTAAATGTGTTTGGTTCAGACTTTGTATCATTTTGTGGGATTTAGTTATATAAATATATATATATATATACATAAAAAATAATAATATAGATAGCCAGGAGGAGTCCCATTAACCCTCTGCCCCCCCTCCCTCCCCATTATGTACCTCATAATATTGTATTGAGTTGAGCATGTTATGCCAGTATAGCATGAATAGTGTTTTATGATCCTTTGTGGTATGTATAGAGATAGGTCAATTCTGTGCGAAAAAACGGTTGTCAAAATAGGCCAGAGTGAAGAAACAAGAAACCTTAGCTTGGAAAAGTGAACAGTCAGAGCCAATCCTACCTCCACCTCTCTCCTGAGGGGAACAGGGCTGTCTGTAGTCTCTTAGCTGCTGAAAAGCATCCACAGATCATTGATAATCTCATCTTTACCGAGACGACAAAACCCTCTGGCCGCTGTTTGTATGACAAGAAGTAAACAACAGCCCCGTCGACAGTCGGCGGCAGAATTCCTCTTCTCGGCGTTTCATTTGCCGCTCTGCCCTTTTCCGTCTCCATCCCTGACCTTGTTCCCGTCCCTAATTTCTCCCATCACATTCAGATCAGAGCTGCCAACGGTCAGCTTCATTACAGCCAATGTTTTAAATCACCTCGCCTGTGTTTCTCTGCAGTTTGGTACTGGGTCTCTTCTGAATCACCATCATTTACATTTTCCAACAGTGATTGCGGTTGCAGGTGGTAATACATTAAGGGACTGAGACAGCCAGTGGCAGTAGACTGAAAGACCTTTCTCCGTTTCCACTAAGTTTCTCCTTACATTCTTGGGCATGTAGCCCTAATTAGGGGCAATGGTTTTGACTGTGGTCATATTCACATGGGACAACTCACTTTAAGTTGTACAACAAGGTGACGCTTCATTACATATATTGTGCTGGGCCAATAGATTATGCCAGGGGTCTGGGGGAATTTCAAGTAGAAATTCTAGGTTAATCAAAGCATAAAAAGACTGTCTGGAAATACAGTTGAAGTCCGAAGTTTACATACACCTCAACCAAATACATTTAAACTCAGTCTTTCACAATTCCTGACATTTAATCAGAGTAAAAATTCCATGTCTTAGGTCAGTTAGGATCACCATTTAATTTTAAGATTGTGAAATGTCAGAATAATAGTAGAGAGAATGATTTATTTAAGCTTTTATTTCGTTCATCACATTCCCAGTGGGTAAGACGTTCACATACACTCAATTAGTATTTGGTAGCATTAACTTTAAATTGTTTAACTTGGGTCAAACATTTCGGGTAGCCTTCCGCAAGCTTCCCATAATAAATTGGGTGAATTCTGGCCCATTCCTCCTGACAGAGCTGGTGTAACTGAGTCAGGTTTGTCGGCCTCCTTGCTCACACACACTTTTTAAGTTCTGCCCACACATTTTCTATAGGATTGAGGTCAGGGCTTTGTGATGGCCACTCCAATACCTTGACTTTATTGTCCTTAAGCCATTTTGCCACAGTGTTCTTCGGCTTGCAAGCCTCCCCCTTTTTCCTCCAAACATAACAATGGTCATTATGGCCAAACATATCTATTTTTGTTTCATCAGGCCAGAGGACATTTTTCCAAAAAGTATGATATTTGTCCCCAAGTGCAGTTGCAAACCGTAGTCTGGCATTTTTATGGCGGTTTTGGAGCAGTGGCTTCTTCCTTGCTGAGCGGCCTTTCAGGTTAGGTCAGTATAGGACTCATTTGACTGTGGATATACATTATTTTGTACCTGTTTCCTCCAGCATCTTCACATGATCCTCTGCTGTTGTTTTGGGATTGATTTGCACTTTTCGCACCAAAGTACGTTCATCTCTAGGACACAGAACGCGTCTCCTTCCTGAGCGGTATGACGGCTGCGTGGTCCCTTGGTGTTTATTGCATACTATTGTTTGTACAGATGAACGTGGTACCTTCAGGCGTTTGGAAATTGCTTCCAAGGATGAACCAGACTTGTGGAGGTCTACAATGTTTTTTCTGAGATATTGGCTGATTTCTTTTGATTTTCCCATGATGTCACGCCAAGATCCACTGAGTTTGAAGGTAGGCCTTGAAATACATCCACAGGGACACCTCCAATTGAGTCAAATTATATCAGTTAGCCTATCAGAAGCTTCTGAAGCCATGACATAATTTTCTGGAATTGTCCAAGCTGTTTAAAGGCACAGTCAACTTAGTGTATGTAAACTTCTGACCCACCGGAATTGTGATACAGTGAATTATAAGTGAAATAATCTGTCTGGAAACAATTGTTGGAAAAATAACTTGCATCATGCACAAAGTAGATGTCCTAACTGACCTAACTGTAGTTTGTTGAAAAACTAGTTGAAAAACTAGTTTTAATGACTCCAACCTAAGTCCATGTAAACGTCTGACTTTAACTGTAGCTTATTGCTCATTTTATCTCTGCCTTACAATTTCATAGGGCATAATGTTCTCTAGATCTGGAGTAGGCAACTCTGTTCCTTGAGTTCCTTGAGGATCTTGTTCCAACCAGGGACCACACCAGACCAACTGATCTAATGGATCAGTTCAGTGATTGCCTACATTCAACACATGCCCTTCCAGGTCTGTTAAATCAAAACCATGAAGTGTCTGCTGCACCACATGACCAGGGTTGTTGCCTACCCCTGCTATAGATGATGTTGCATGTGCTCTTTTCTGTTTCGTTTAAGATGTCACACCGTTAATCTAATGAATCCATTACTTTTGTAACAAGAGGAAGGTAGATATTGTATTGTGGAGACCTTGATATACTGTACCATATTAGACATCCGATCAAATGAATTGGCACATCATCGTAGACAATGAATTGTCGTAGACAATGACTTGATAGATCCCGGTGCAGTATTTGACACAAGGTATTCTTCGTGGTGAGTCTCTCAAGATGAACTCCTCTAACAGGTAAACCCCCCAGAAGCCCTCAGTCCATTTCCATGTAGCCTCCAGCTGCGTGAGTGCTATGACATCCTCTTGGGGCAGGGGGATTATTGAGAGCAAGCCTCCCCTAGCTCGGTGCCTCTGGCTGGGCCCAGCCAGCCCCCCCCCCCCCCTCTAGTGCCTCACAGTGCCTCACAGCACAGCCCACCAAGCACAGAGAGCAAAGAGGCACTGGGGACCCCTCTAATTGTTCATGCTTTGGGCGCCTCTCCTTTAGCCCAGCATGAAGACAGCCTGCTCCAGTCCCAGGGCCTTCCCGCTGCTCCCCACTCAGCCCCTACACAGGGAGTCTGAAGGCAGAGTTTGGTTTGAGCTTCTAACATACTGACTGTGGCAGAATTCCATCTGGAAATGCTGAGAATATTTCTGCAGTTCTGCAGTCAACATGGCTGACTGACAGTGCCATTTCCGTATGACATGGTTATACCATCGTCACAGGCGTTATCAAGTTTATACCATCCACACACTCCTCAGTGAATAAAATACTATCAACATGCAGTATTGTACGATCCAACATTCTGAGCCTCAGTCATAACATTTACATTAAATGTCAAGCAATTTGTAATTACTATACCAGTTGGGCAGATGAGTCCCTAGATTTGTAGAATTGATTACATAAACAATACCCACGTAAAATCCTACACTCTTTTCTGGCTGACTTTTTTGTAGATATTTCTATGTGCCTTGGTAGGGCTCCAGTTCTTCAAAGGCTCCAGTGAGAGGCTGTCGGGAAAATAGACTGTGCGGAGCCCGAGGAGCTGGGGGAGACAGTGGGGAGGCTACTGGGAGCTGATGAGGACTGACAAGGCCACCCAAAAAAAACGAAGGAAAAGGCGGCACAAAGCCAACCAGCGGGGGAGGGGAGAGCACGTATTCATTCACAACACACCGCTGCAATGACTATAAGTACCTTTGATATGTCCCAGCTCCTCGAAAATCACTCCATATTTCTCCCTGTGAGAGACAAAGGGAACTTTGGCGAAGCATGTATGAATCGCATTTTTGTTTCTTTCGTATCCGGCTGCTGTTACAGGTAAGCACTGATGTGGCTGTGCTAAAACATCCCAGATGGTTGGAAGGATGAGGAGAGACAGCTGCAATGAGTAGTTACAGATCAAATCAAATCAAATTTGATTAGTCACATGCGCCGTGTACAACAGGTGTAGACGTTACAGTGAAATGCTCACTTACGAGCCCCTAACCGACAGTGCAGTTTAAAAAAAATATAGATAAGAATGAGAGATAAAAGTAACAAGTAATTAAAGCAGTAAAAAAAATAACAATATATACAGGGGGTGCGGGTACAGAGTCAATGTGCGGGGAACCGGTTGAGGTATTATGTACATGTAGGTAGAGTTAATTAAAGTGACTATGCATAGATGACACTCTCTGATAACAGAGTGGCAGTGGTGTGGAGGGGGGGGGGGGGGCTAGACGTTCAGGAGTCTTATGGCTTGGGGTAGAAGCTGTTTAAAAGCCTCTTGGACCTAAACTTGGAGCTCCGGTACCGCTTGCCATGTGGTAGCAGAGAGAACATGTCACATCTGCTCCTGTCACGCCCTCTAGTGCTCATCCGGTGTCTCCTTGACTTGCCGCCACTCCCCCAGTGCTCTCTCCCTCTCTCTCTGTGTGTGTGATTGTGTGGGTGGAGACAGGTGTGCTGGAGTCAGAGCAGATCCCAACCAGCTGCAATCTGTTCCATAATAAAGACCTCTACAAATACTCAGTCCTGCCACTTCCACACTGCCAGATTGTAGTTTGTTCCTGTTTTCCCTTGCCTGATGCTGTTTTCCTCTCCGCTACAGATCTACCCGCTCTGACTCTGGTCCCTGTCTCCAGTTCGACTTTTCGTCAGTCCTACTACTCTGTCCTGGATTTCACACGTCTGGTTGTTGTCCTGGCACCACACGGCCAGGTCTCTGACCTCCTCCCTATAGGCTGTCACGTGGTAGTTGGTGATCAGGCCTACCACTGTTGTGTCATCTGCAAATTTAATGATGGTGTTGGAGTAGTGCCTGGCCGCACAGTCATGAGTGAACAGGGAGTACAGGAGGGGGCTGAGCATGCATCAGGATCCAGGATGATGGTGTTGATGTGAGCCATGACCAGCCTTTCAAAGCACTTCATTGCTACAGATGTGAGTGCTACGGGTCGGTAGTCATTTAGGCAGGTTACCTTAGTGTTCTTGGGCAAAGGCACTATGGTGGTCTGCTTAAAACAGGTTGGTATTACAGACTTGGACAGGGAGAGGTTGAAAATGTCAGTGAAGACACTTGCTAGTTGGTCAGCGCATGCTCAAAGCTCATGCTCACAGTACATGTCCTGGTAATCCGTCTGGCCCTGCGGCCTTGTGAATGTTGACCAGTCTAAAGATCTTACTCACATCGGCTGCTGAGAGCGTGATCACACAGTCTTCCGGTACAGCTGGTGCTCTCATGTATGTTTCAGTGTTATTTTCCCCAAAGCGAGCATAGAAGTAGTTTAGCTCGTCCGGTAGGCTTGTGTCACTGGGCAGCTCTTGGTTGTGCTTCCCTTTGTAGTCTGTAATGGTTTGCAGGCCCTGCCACATCCGACGAGCATCAGAGCCGGTGTAGTACGACTCGATCTTAGTCCTGTAATGATGCTTTGCCTGTTTGATGGTTCGTCAGAGGGCATAGCAGGATTTCTTGTAAGCTTCCAGGTAAGAGTCCCGCTCCTTGAAAGTGGCAGTTCTAGCCTTTAGCTCAGTGCGGATGATGCCTGTAATCCATGGCTTCTGGTAGGGGTATGTACGTACGGTCACCGTGGGGCTGACGTCATTGATGCACTTATTGATGAAGCCAATGACAGATGTGGCGTACTCCTCAATGCCATTGGAGGAATCCCAGAACATATTCCAGTCTATGCTAGCAAAACAGTTCTGTAGCTTAGCATCTGCTTCATCTGACCACTTTTTTATTGATCTAGTCACTGGTGCGTCATGCTTTAATGTTTGCCTGTAAGCAGGAATCAGGAGGATGGAGTTATGGCCAGATTTGCCAAATGGAGGGCGAGGGAGAGCTTTGTATGCATCTCTGTGTGTGGAGTGTAGGTGGTCCAGAGTTATTTTCCCTCTGGTTGCACATTTAACATGCTGATAGAAATTTGGTAAAACTGATTTAAGTTTCCCTACATTAAAGTCGCTGGCTACTATGAGCGCCGCCTCTGGGTGAGCGTTTTCCTGTTTGCTTATGGCGGAATACAGCTCATTCATGGCATTTAGAGTGCCAACCTCTGACTGTGGTGGTATGTAAACAGCTACGAAGAATATAGATGAAAACTCTCTCGTAGGTAATGTGGTCTGCAGCTTATTATGAGAAACTCTACCTCAGGCAAGCAATGACTTGAGACTCCCTTAGATATCGTGCACCAGCTGTTGTTTACAAAAATACATAGACCGCCGCCCCTTGTCTTACCAGACGCCGCTGTTCTATCCTGCCGGTACATCGTATAACCAGACAGCTGTATGTTGATATTGTTGTCGTTCAACCACGACTCCGTGAAGGCATAAAATATTACAGTTTTTAATGTCCCGTTGGTAGTTTAATCTTCCCAATAACCTGTCCATTTTATTGTACAACAGATGTACAACGCATTCTGTTTCAACCACTAACACAGACCAAGAGCAGTCACACAACACCTCATGGATGTTCACTAGGCTTGTTTCCTCATGGGTTTTCACACTGATTGTGGATCAGAAGTTATATCATAAAATATACACCTACAGTTGCACATACTGTACCTTTTATGTGTAGTGTATCTTCTCTGTTGGTTAGTTGTTTTTAAACTGGGTTAACACCAAGCAAGGACTTCATTCATGAGTTTCAATGACGTCATGGATTATATGGGCACAATTACAAAACAAGCTCCAGGGAGCTTGTATTGTAAATTGTGTTGCTTTCTAATGGCATGATCAACCAATCAGAACTAAAAGTAATTATACATTAGTTGGCATTGACGTTTTAGACATTAAAATGACCAATCTTTATTTTCTTAACAATTAATCTATCTACATACAGTATATTAGTGACATATGTCAGAATGTCATTTATCTGGCCACAGAACTACCATGCGTTGATCGTGGACATTTTAATATCCCTGTCTTTCCAATAATGAGCAGTCTCATTGTTAGTAGTTGACAGATCCTCAATTCTTGCGTCACAATTTCAAGTCCAGTATTGGGGGGAAAAAATTCCCTGTTAAGATGGAAGGACAAAAATGAATTCTCCAATGGGAGTAAATATCCATTCAAGGAGGAAACTTCAGATCAGACAACAGTCTTTTTGATTTCTCAAAAATTTTCAGTAACCACTTCAATCAATACTTTTAATGGTTGAGGCACACACACACACGCACTGACACAAGCACACACTCTTTGAAATCACAGGACACATACACACAGATGATTGACTTATCTCTGTTTCACCATGTTTCAGCAAGCAGCGAAAACAGTAACTTCAGATGAACTGTCAGTGAAGTTCTAGATATGAGTTCTATTGTTAAGGATTCTCCCCAGAGTTTGTCCTCCCCATAACTCTGAATGGACAAATTAGACAGCCCAAATGTGCTTGTGCTGAATATATTGTATTACTATTCAAAAAGTTATGAGAGCAATAAATAAGTACTTTGGAATGTTGGCCATGCCAGGAATAGCAATGAAAAGGATAACTAGACAATAGCCTCTAACTGAATTGTGACAGGCTAATTATTGTGCCTGCATAATAAAACTCTCTTTACATAGGTCACTTGGAAAGTGTAATTAAAAATGCATTATAGATTATTTTTTTATTGAAGCAATTAAACCAAAAACCCCAAAAAGTAATTAAGTGCTGAGGTAATAATAGTGTTGGTCAACAGCATTTGTTTTAGAAAAGGATTTGTCTGACTTGTCTCTCTAATGAAGCCCAGGGCACATCCCTATTCATGGTGTGTGGTTTTATAAATGCATCAGTAGCTTTGACTGCGACAGCCAATTATATTTATAATGCCATATTCCGAGCAGAATTTAAGTTTAACTATTATCACGTGTGGTAATTGCAAGCAAAATGCTAAGATTATTTAAATTACCTATCTACCTATGTATATTAAATGTCTGAAGATCCTAACCATTCCCACTAGCCGGTTTATAATTATGTTAAATTGGTTGTCTTATCAGTACTTAAAGAGTTGGGATTATCAGCGTCTTGACTGTATGGACTGTGCCAAATTCCTGGCGGATGTACGTCCGTTTCCCGCACAAAGAGAAAAGGGAAAAGATAATATTTGGAGGTTAAACTCCACACTTTCCTCTTTTAAAGTAAGGAAAGAGGAGCCATTGCACAAATATGCTCCCTCTTTGTGAAATAAATCGAACTGACAGGTCTGTGCGGCATTAACATCCACTTGACTTTGAGTGCAGCAGATTTTCTAAGGCAACACATACATGTAGCTGACACATAAACTGTGTTGATCTCTGCAATTGTCAAGTAACTGAATTCAGATGATATGTTAATGTAAAAGGGAAATATGTTACCCTAGTTAGCATATGGACCAATTGCATTCCTGATGCTTATTATCATTCCGCTTCATAACAGCACAATAATAATCAAATTTTCTGGTAGAAAAACATGTTTGCATTATTGTATAAGGTAAAAGATCGTTTGTTAAAGAATAAAAAATGATCTCAACCAAGATAAAGGGTTTCTATTTTCAAAGTAGACTCAGGTAAATTGTTAAGTAAAGTCTTTTTTGACTCAGACAGGTTAGACTTTGTAATAAACTAATGTTAAGATTTTTAAAGACATGATGATGCTGTATGAACAGGAAGTTGGTTCCTGAATATCCTGGTGATACATCCTTGGAACCTATTTTGCAGTACAGTATCAACCCATAAAACCAGGAACATTCCCAGAACATTAGCTAAGATTGCCATTAAGTTCTACGTAGTTAAGATTTTATCGAACATTGGGATGTTTTTGATAACAAATAATATATATATAGTAAGTGTATGTATGTATGTATGTATGTATGTATGTATGTATGTATGTATGTATGTATGTATGTTTGATGTTTTAAATTAAATATAATTGGAATGTTCTAATATTCAATAAAAGGTTATGCACAACATCTCTAGCAACCACCACAGAACGTTCCCCAAAAGTTCTCATTAGGTTTCTAGGTAATAACAGAATGTACTAGTAATGTTTTCCCAGCAAACCGAAATTGGTTAAATGAAAGTTTCCAGAACATTTGTTAGGTTGTAACAAATGTTCTCATAACACAAAAACTGCCCAGTTGCGCTGGTTATACAATGTTTGTATAAAACATTCACCTGATGTTGCATGAACGTTCCCAGAACACATTTACTCTGTTCTTTAAAGGTTCCCAGTATGTTTCATTAGGTTGTGGGAACAGTCTGGTGGGAACATTTTGGGGACATCACAAAAGATATGTTCCTAAAACACAACAAAAACTGTCCAGTCGTGTGGATGATTCAATGTTTCTTTCAGGGTGTAAAAAACATTCACCTGACGTTACAAGAACGTTCCCAGAACACATGTGATTTGTTCTTTAAAGGTTTCCAGAATAAATGTTTATATATATATGGGTTTGATATGGGTTCTCCCACAAATATCCCGCTATGCCCTCACAAGAAACATTAAACAGGCAAAGCTCCAATACAGGGTTAAGATTGAATCTTACTACACCGGCTCTGATGGTGGTCGAATGTGGTAGGGCTTGCAAACTATTACGGACTACAAAGGGAAACCCAGCCGTGAGCTTACCAGGTGACGCGAGCCTACCAGATGGGCTAAATGCCTTTTATGCTCGCTTCGAGGCAAGAAAAAATGAAGCATACATGAGCGCACCAGCTGTTCTGGATGACAGTGTGATCACGCTCTCCATAGCCGATGTGAGCAAGACTTAAAGAGGTCAACATTCACAAGGCTGTGGGGCCAGACGGATTATCCGGATGTGTACTCCAACTGGCAAGTGTCTTCACTGACATTTTCAATCTCTCCCTGACCGAGTCTGTAATACCTACATGCATCAAGCAGATCACCATAGTCCCTGTGCCTAAGAAACCGAAGGTAACCTCACTAAATCACTACTGCCCCTTAGCACTCACGTTGGTATCCATGAAGTGCTTTAAAAGTCTGATCATGGCTCACATCAACACCCTCATCCTGGAAACCCTAGACGCACTCCAATTCACGTACTGCCCCAACAGATCCACAGATGACGCAATCACAATCGCACTCCACACTGCCCTTTCCCACATGGACAAAAGGAACACCTACAATATGTGAGAATGCTGTTCATTGACTACAGCTCAGTGTTAAACACCATGTTGCCCACAAAGCTCATCAATACACTAAACACCACCTCTGAAACTGGATCCTGGATTTCCTGATGGGCTGCCCCGAGGTGGTAAGGCAACACCACAACTGCCACGTTGATCCTCAACAAGGGGGCCCCTCAGTGGTGCGTGCTTAGTCCCCTCCTGGACTCCCTGTTCACCCATGACTGCGTGGTCAAGCACAACTCCAACACCATAATTAAGTTTGCTGACGACACAACGGTGGTAGGCCTGATCACCGGCAACAATGAGACAACCTATAGGGAGGAGATCAGAGACCTGGCAGTTTGGTGCCAGGACAGCAACCTCTCCTTCTTCGTGAGCAAGACATGGACTACAGAAAAGAAGGGCAGAACATGTACCATTCACATCGATGGGGATTTAGTGGAGCGGGTCGAGAGTTTCAAGTTTGATTGTGTCAACATCACTAACAAACTATCATGGTCCAAACACACCAAGACAATCATAAAGAGTGCATGACAACACCTTTTCCCATTTCAGGAGACTGAAAAGATTTGTCATGGGTCCCTAGGTCCTCAAAAAGTTACACAGCTGCACCATCGAGAGCATCCTGACCGATTACATCACCGCCTGGTATGACAACTGCTCGGCATCCCACCCACCGTAAGGCGCTGTAGACAGTGCATACGTTCCAGTACATCACTGGGGCCAAGCTTCCTGCCATCCATGACCTATGTACTAGGCGGTGTCAGAGGAAGTCCCAAAACATTGTCAAAGACTCCAGTCACCCAAGTCATATAGTGTTCTCTCTGCTATCTCACGGCAAGCGGTACCGGAGCGCCAAGTCTAAGTCCAAAAGGCTCCTTAACGGCTTCCACCCCCAAGCCATAAGACTTGGTACCGGTACCTCCTTTTTTAAACTTTCATTTATTCAGTAAATATTTATTTTCTTAACTCTATTTCTTAAAACTGCATTGTTGGTTAATGGCTTGTAAGTAAGCATTTCACAGTAAAGTCTACACCTGCTGTATTTGGCGCATGTGACAAATGAACTACCCTCTGTAATGCCAAATGCAATTTGATTTGATTTGAAAACACTAAAACTGCCCAGTTTTGCTGATGTTCAGATAATGATTTTCAGGGTGCAAACAGATTCCTTTTATGATGCAAGAATGTTGACAGAACAGCCTTTCTTAGTTCTTTAAAGTTTCCCAGAACATTTAATTAGTTTGTGGGAACAGTGTGGATATATATTACAAGAGATTGGTTCCCACAAAACAAAATATGCCCAGGTGTGATGACATTCACACAATGTTTAAGTTAGGTTACACAGGACATTTCCTATAATGTTGCAAGAATATTATTTTACTTTATCTTGGGGGTTCTCGGAACATTTCAATAACATTTCGAACATTTCACATTTAAAGTTTGAACTAATATCACCTCAACATTCTCAGTGTGCACATTTGTAGCTCCTTAAAGTGGAACTGGCAGTATTTTCGCAACATGAAATCTTATTCAAATAACATGAATATGGCTATGACACTTAAAAAAAAATGTTTTCTGACAAGTGAGCACTTAGATATAGTAATTTTCACATTTTCATAAATTCTTAGAATGGGAATGTTTGGGAATTACATACAGTAAGGCATTTGTGATAATTCTATACCAACATCGGGTGGAAAGCGGCCGTGCGTTTGGACAATTAAGAGACACTGCAGTCTACAGCGACAGAAATACAGTAGGCCTAGCCATTTGCCACAAGAGCCTGCCGTCATTCACTTTGAACTGGACTGTGTGTTTACAGGCAGTTGCAACAGCGCAACGTTCGGCAAAAGCCACAAAATACACCTGAATGGATTTCCGCAAATAAGTAGCTAAACACCACAGGAGTCCTCGCACATTTAGGAACTTTACAGTCCCAATGATCAAACAACAAGAAAAAGGTAGGGTGAACCTGCTATCTTCAGATCTGCAACTTGATCATTGCCCCTCTGCTCCACTGTATCCTAGCTGTGTCCTTGTGGGATTATTTTGTTGCCTCATAAATGTTTAAATGTTCCCATCCTTTCTTTATGCTAAATGCTGTGGACTTGTAACACTTTATTTTATCATTTTGCTCTTTGCTATTGTGTTTTTTTAGGTACTTAATTGTTACTCAGAAATGATTTGATATGGAGATAAAAATGGCAGCTTTGGACCTTTAAATTTGTTTTGTATATTTGTTGTGTATCAGAATTTTTCAGAATGGGTATTGCATGCATTTGAAAGATATTGAGAAAAGGTACAATTGTTTTCTTACTTAGTTTGAGGGTTCTGAGACTGTATTTAAGAAGCATATGAATACACAAGAATACAAGTTATTTCTAGGAAGCTCAATCCAACTAAAATCACACTTAATAAGAATTTAAACTCTTGATGAAGAAAATCCTAAAATACAGTGTTACATGTACACAGCATATTGAGAGGATGGGAACATTTTAATAACTCATCAATTGTGTTCTGTGTCCTGATTTACCATATTAGATCGAAAACCCCCAGAACCCAACAGCTATCTCCTGTTGGGGCAGCGGGTTAATGATCTGACTGTGGAGCTGAAGAATGCAGGTTCCATCCTACATTTACAGTACTTTAACCATGAAAACAAAAATAGGAAATTGATGCTCAGATATGATCTACTAAAAGAAAGGATGTCTTTATTTCATCCAGATTTATAAACAGTCAGAAATGCAGAATTTAGACTAACTGTTAAAAATGTAACATTGTGTAATGATGTGTAAAACTTAAAAAAAAACACACCCAATACAATTTCTACTTTGAGACCCTTGAAACGATCCCCCCTCCCCCTGTCTTATTTTCCTGAACTGAAAAACAAAAGTGATCCTAGATCAGCACTCATAGTCTTGGACATCTTGTAAATATGGGCCCAGAAGTACCCAGCATATAAAGAGGATGGGATAAGGGATGGTGTATAACCCAGTTACCAGTATCTTCCTGGGTTAGTTATTTCTAAGAAGTCTAAAAAGGAAGCATGGGATTCCTGACTGACCATATATGCCATGGCTATATACGGATAAAATAAGATTTAAAGATGCTTGCCTGGTGGTGCAGAGGATAGAAGACCTGACTTGGGAACCAAACATTGCAGGTTCAAACCCACACATCTGCAGACTGTCAACTTAAGAAGTGTGACAAGTATGGTGGTGTATGGATGATTAAATGCTTAGCTGTGTCTTATGAATGAATTTCCATGTGTCTCTATATCACCTTCAATTGCAAAAAAACTTACTGGGGCTGTATTCAAATATGCATACTGAGGTCCACATTTTCTGTGGACCTCCAAGACAAGCTAAAATGTATATTGCATCAATGTTATGTTAAACCTAAAACAAATATGCTATTAATGTCATAAAAACATACGTATTTGGAACATTGTGCAACATTTTGGGAATGTTCTGTGCAACCTATGTGAATATCACATGAATATTCCTGCAAAATCTCAGACACCTCCCATTACTTTAAAGAACTTTCGGTTACAAGTCCACCACGCTACCTGCGTTGTCCGCTATGAAATTTGTATTCGGCAGACATAGCTAGCCTGAAGCTAAGCTGTCTACATCACCAACTGGGAGCCTTATCCACAGATTTACAATCAGCAACATAAGTAACAACCCTTTCATCCTGAGGTCTCTATCATCCTCGAGGTGCTTGACAGAGACACGCTGGCATTCTCTGCTTTTACAATTGGAAAAAACTAGTTTCCTCCACATATCTATAATGTGTAAAGAAACAAGCCTTGGTATAAGAGAGGCATTTCATTGGCACTGCCTAGTATGAAACGTGCCACCAAAACAGGTCCGTAATTCCCCATTGTTCCCTTCCCTTTGTCTTGTCATTGAGTCTGTGAACAGCAGAGGGCAGCTTGAATGTGTAAATACCCAGTGTAGCATTTCCCAGTCATCTGAAAAGCATGCCCTCCTTTACATCCCTGGGCTCAGCTGTTCCTCACTCCACTCCTCTCCGCTCTGACAGACAGACGGCCATACCATAGAGAGCACAGGCTGTGATCAACATCAACTGTATCACAACATCACAGAACACAAAGCATGGAAGCGGTGGTCGAATGAAAGGAACGTTATAATGGCAGATTCAACGACTACAACATCATTTGAATTATCCACATGTATTATATTTCAGTAGCTCTTTTGTTTCCTTCCTACTCCTACAGACCGGCGTTTATGTTATATTCTATCTTTGCTATACAAAGAGTACACCGCAATGTGCTGTGGTTGTGATGGCTCAAAGAAAGAGCTTTAAGGAGGAGTGTTTTCATTGGCTGTTCTCAGTGTGCAGCCACTGGCTGTTCTCTCCTCTGAGTTCCTTTCCTCTCACCTCTTTACTGTGGCTCACGGTGAATCTGCCAGTACAGTACGTACCTATGTTCTTCATCACTGTCAGGTGGACTAGCGGTGGTCCGCAGTTCTCTCTCTCAAACTGGCTACCAACCGCTGGCTACAGTGGTTCTCATCAAAACGTTCCCTTCTCTTCTAAATAAATGTGGCTGCTCTGACTGAGGAGTACTGCTCATCTGTCTTTGGGAGTATGTACTACTGCACTTCATCTAATGCATATGCAAAGTCGATGTGTATTATACAAACTGCTAACAGGTCATCAAAAACATTTACAAGAAAGATGGCTTGAGCAAAGTTAAGTTTGTCCCCACAAGGGGGCTCAAAGTGTGTGTGAAGTGTGGCTGGTGGTGGGGGAGGGGGTTCGATTTAGGCTAGGCTCTGAGAATTTTGAATTTTTCAAACACCTGGAGCAGCTTTTTTTCTGCAATCTAGAGCCATAATCATTATGCTTAACTGATGAATTTGGATTTAAAAAATAAATAATAATCTGTTATATGCCAAAAAGCCAAGAGTGTGCAAAGCTGTCATCAAGGCAGCTACTTTGAAGAATATCAAATATAAAATATATTTTGATTTGTTTAATACTATTTTGGTTACTACATGATTCCATATGTGTTGGTTCATAGTTTTGATGTCTTCACTATTATTCTACAATGTAGAAAAGAGTAAAAATAAAGAAAAATCCTGGAATGAGCAGGCGTGTCCAAACGTTTGACTGGTACTGTATGTGGCAAAACAAATTACAATGATAGACCTCTCACTGGGAGTGATGGCTCAGTGTCCACGGAGCAGTCGGCTATTGCTGAAAACAAAGCATGAGAACCTTAACTGTAAATTGAGAAAGGATACCTAAGGATACCTACATAAGTATGGAACATAGGACTGTATGTTACAGTATATAAACTTACTGTACATATACTGTATATGCAGTGTATTTCAGTTTATTGAATCATGTTACAAATATATGTATATATATATATATATATATATATATATATATATATATATATATATATATATATATACTGTATACTGTACATATACAGTTCAAGTCGGAAGTTTACATACACCTTAGCCAAATACATTTCAACTCAGTTTTTCACAATTCCTGTCATTTAATCAGAGTAAAAATTCACTGTCCTAGGTCAGTTAGGATCACCACTTTATTTTAAGAATGTGAAATGTCCGAATAATAGTAGAAATAATGATTTATTTCAGCTTTTATTTCTTTCATCACATTCCCAGAGGGTCAAAAGTTGAAATACACTCAATTAGTATTTGGTAGCATTGCCTTTAAATTGTTTAACTTGGGTCAAACATTTCGGGTAGCCTTCCACAAGATTCCCACAATAAGTTGGGTGAATTTTGGCCCATTCCTCCTGACAGAGCTGGTGTGATTGAGTCAGGTTTGTAGGCCTCCTTGCTCGCACATGCTTTTTCAGTTCTGCCCACACATTTTCTGTAGGATTGAGGTCAGGGCTTTGTGATGGCCACTCCAATACCTTGACTTTGTTATCCTTAAGCTATTTTGCCACAACTTTGGAAGTATGCCATCTATTTTGTGAAGTGCACCAGTCCCTCCTGTATCAAAGCACCCCCACAACATGATGCTGCCACCCCGTGCTACACGGTTGGGATGGTGTTCTTTGGCTTGCAAGCCTCACCTTTTTCTTCCAAACATAATGATGGTCATTATGGCCAAACAGTTATATATATTTTTTAATCAGACCAGAGGACATTTCTCCAAAAAGTACGATCTTCGTCCCCATGTGCAGTTGCAAACTGTTGTCTGGCTTTTTTATGGCAGTTTTGGAGCAGTGGCTTCTTCCTTGCTCAGCAGCCTTTCAGGTTATGTCGATACAGGACTCGTTTTACTGTGGATATAGATACTTTTGTACCTGTTTCCTCCAGCATCTTCACAAGGTCCTTTGCTGTTGTTCTGGGATTGATTTACACTTTTCGCACCAAAGTACATTCATCTCTAGGAGACAGAACGTGTCTCCTTCCTGAGCGGTATGACGGCTGTGTGGTCCCATGGTGTTTATTCTTTCGTGCTACTGTTTGTACAGATGAACATTGTACCTTCAGGCATTTGGAAATTGCTCCCAAGAATGAGCCAGACTTGTGGAGGTTTACCATTTTTTTCTGAGGTCTTGTCTGATTTCTTTTGATTTTCCCATGATGCCGAGCAAAGAGGCACTGAGTTTGAAGGTAGGCCTTGAAATACATCCAAAGGTATACCTTCAATTGACTCAAATGATGTCACTTAGCCTATCAGAAGCTTCTAAAGCCATGTCATAATTTTCTGGAATTTTCCAAGCTGTTTAAAGGCACAGTCAACTTAGTGTATGTAAACTTCTGTCCCACTGGAATTGTGATACAGTGAATTATAAGTGAAATAATCTATTTGTAAACAATTGTTGGAAAAATTACTTGTGTCATGCACAAAGTAGATGTCCAGACCGACTTGCCAGAACTAGTTTGTTAACAAGAAGTGGTTGAAAAACGAGTTTTAATGACTCCAACCTAAGTGTATGTAAACTTCCAACTTCAACTGTATATATATATATATATATATATATATATATATATATATGGGCCAAAGAATTGCACAAAAAAAAGTAGGGTGCAGCACATATAAATGTATACTGTATCCTGTACATATATACTGTATTCACTGATTCATATGTAGTGTTTCACCCTACTTTTGTTTGTGCAATTCTTTTTACACTGATATTGATTATCAGTAGACAATTGAAGGTTAATTATTTAGATCATCTCTTTACATAGTTGTCTTTCGCTTGGGGGGATATTTTCCTCATTTCCCCCTGCTTGATGCAAACGTAATTCCATGACTGTCGCTTGTTCAATTTACAAAACAGCCTTCAATGCAAAATGAGGCATGTTGTACAACATTCTACGAACATAGCATATTTTCATGCCATACACAAAACGGTGTAACGTGAAGGTTGTAACGTCACCCAAGGAAGAACCCACCTGGAACACAACTTGATCAGAAGTTAAGTTAAATAAAACGACCTGCAGTTCTATAACTTTTAGACAATCTTTTGTGAAAAGAACTAAAAAGGTACTTTCCCTTTTCAAAGCTAAGCACATTCCTCTACCCAAATATGCAGTTAAGTTCCCAAAGTTACATTTGCAATACTTACATAATTAACAAGTAAGCCAAGCTTTCAAAATGTAACATTTATTGTATTTCTGTATCTCTGAAACTCAGTGGTGAAAGAGAATGTGTGTTTTGCAGCAGCCGTGATAAGAGACTTATGCAGTCAAAATCTCAATATGGATCATTTGACAAACGTCTTTGGTGGCCACTTGTTAAATTGGTTTCACCCTCATATTTGGGCCTCATTTAAACGATATCTTTGAATAATGGGAAGCAGTTGAGCTCTTGTCAAAGGAGGAGGCTGATGCAAATGAACTCCATTTCGCTCTCTGTTTTGTTTAATCTATAACATTGTCGGTTCTCAGCAATCTTTTCTTAGTCCGTTTAAAAAAAAAACGTATATAAATACTGGTGGCGATTAATGCAGCTTAAAAACACCCATCTTCCCTTACAGTCTGTTTAATAGCCCTCGTTGCATATCAAGGACACAAGAACACATTATCTGATCATTTCTTGCATTCATTACATTAATTAATCTAACATGAATACGTGTTCCCCGTCGAACAATGTTCATTAACTTAAACATTCATATTAATATAGTTAGAGTGATGTTGAGCTAAACTCAATAACGGCATGTTTCAGTGTAGAGATGCATAGAGCAGCAGGAATCAAATCCAATCCAATTGTATTGGTCACATACACATGGTTAGCAGATGTTAATGCGAGTGTAGAAAAATGCTTGTGCTTCTAGTTCCGACCGTGCAGTAATATCTAACAATTTCACAACAACTACCTTATACACACACACACACACACACACAAGTGTAAAGGGATGAATAAGAATATGTACATATAAATATATGGATGAGCGATGGCCTTGCGGCATAAGCAAGATGCAGTAGATGGTATAGAATACAGTATATACATACATATGAGATGAGTAATGTAGTGTATGTAAACATTATATAAAGTGGCATTGTTTAAGTGACTAGTGATACATTTATTACATTCAATTATTTATTATTAAAGTGGCTAGAGATTTGAGTCAGTATGTTGGCAGCAGCCACTCACTGTTAGTGAAGGCTGTTTAACAGTCTGATGGCCTTGAGATAGAAGCTGTTTTTCAGTCTCTCGGTCCCAGCTTTCTGGATGATAGCGGGGTGAAAATGCAGTGGCTTGGGTGGTTGTTGTCCTTGATCTTTTTGGCCTTCCTGTGACATCAGGTGGTGTAGGTGTCCTGGAGGGCAGGTAGTTTTCCCCAGGTGATGCATTGTGCAGACCTCACTACCCTCTGGAGAGCCTTACGGTTGTGGGCGGAACAGTTGCCATACCAGGCGGTGATGAAGCCCGACATAATGCTCTCGATTGTGCATCCTGTAAAAGTTTGAGTGTTTTCGGTGACAAGCCAAATTTCTTCGGCCTCCTGAGGTTGAAGAGCCTTCACCACGCTGTCTGTGTGGGTGGACCAATTCAATTTGTCCGTGATGTGTACGCTGAGGAACTTAAAACGTTCCACCTTCTCCACCACTGTCCCGTCGATGTGGATAGGGGAGAGCTTCCTCTGCTGTTTCCTGAAGTCCACGATCATCTCCTTTGTTTTGTTGACGTTGAGTGTGAGGTTATTTTCCTGACACCACACTCCGAGGGCCCTCACCTCCTCCCTGTAGGCCGTCTCGTCGTTGTTGGTAATCAAGCCTACCACTGTAGTGTCGTCTGCAAACTTGATGATTGAGTTGTAGGCGTGCATGGCCACGCAGTCATGGGTGAACAGGGAGTACAGGAGAGGGCTTAGAACGCTGTCGCGTTCGTCATAGTGAGGAGACCAAGGCGCAGCGTGATATAAATACATCTTCTTTAATTAACGAAGAACACTAAACAAACTAACAAAAACGACCGTGAAGCTAATATAACGAGTGCTAACATGGAACTACACATAGACAATAACCCACAAAACCAAAATGGAAAATGGCAACCTAAATGCCCCAATCAGAGACAACGATAAACAGCTGTCTCTGATTGGGAACCAATTCAGGCCAACATAGACCTATAGATACATAGACATACTAAAACCCCATAGATATACAAAAAAACCCTAGACAGGACAAAAATACATAGACAATACAAAAACTAAACCAACCACCCTTGTCACAATCTGACCTAACCAAAATAATAAAGAAAACAAAGATAACTAAGGTCAGGGCGTGACAAACGCACCCTTGTGGGGCCCCAGTGTTGAGGATCAGCGGGGTGGAGATGTTGTTACCTACCCTCTCCTCCTGGGGGCGGCTCGTCAGAAAGTCCAGGACCCAGTTGCACAGGGCAGGGTTGAGACCCAGGGTCTCGAGCTTAATGATGAGTTTGGAGGGTACTATGGTGTTAAATGCTGAGCTGTAATCGATGAACAACAAGCTTAGATAGGTATTCCTCTTGTCCAGATGGGTTAGGGTGCAGTGTGATTGCGATTGCGTCGTCTGTGGACCTATTGGGGCAGTAAGCAAATTGGAGTGGGTCTAGGGTGTCAGCTAGGGTGGAGGTGATATGATCCTTGACTAGTCTCTCAAAGCACTTCATGATGACAGAAGTGAGTGCTACAGCGCGATTGTCGTTTAGCTCAGTTACCTTAGTTTTCTTGGGAACAGGAACAATGGTGGCCCTCTTGAAGCATGTGGGAACAGCAGACTGGGGTAGGGATTGATTGATTATGTCCGTAAACACACTAGCCAGCTGGTCTGCGCATGCTCTGCGCATGCTCTTGCGAGGGTTAACACGTTTAAATGTTTTACTCATGTTGGCTGCTGTGAAGGAGAGCCCGCAGGTTTTGGTAGCGGACCGTGTCATTGGCACTGTATTGTCCTCAAAGCGAGCAAAGAAGTTGCTAAGTTTGTATGGGAGCAAGACGTCGGTGTCCGTGATGGGGCTGGTTTTCTTTTTGTAATCCGTGATTGACTGTAGACCCTGCCCCATACATCTCATGTCTGAGCCATTGAATTGCGACTCTACTTTGTTTCTACACTGACTTGTTTGATTGCCTTGTGGAGGGAATAGCTACACTGTTTGTATTCAGTCATGTTTCCGGTCTCCTTGCCATGATTTAAAGCAGTGGTTTGCGCTTTCAGTTTTGCGCGAATGCTGCCATTAATCCACGGTTTCTGGTTGGGGAAGGTTTTAATAGTCACTGCGGGTACAACAGTACCGATGCACTTGCTAATAAACTTGCTCACTGAATCAGCGTATACATCAATGTTGTTGTCTGAGTCTACCCGGAACATATCCCAGTCCACGTGATCGAAGCAATCTTGAAGCGAGGAATCAGATTGGTCGGACCAGCGTTGAGCAGACCTGAGCACGGGCGTTTCCTGGTTTAGTTTCTGTCTATAGGCTGGGAGCAACAAAATGGAGTCGTGTTCAGATTTGCCAAAAGGAGGGCGAGGGAGGGCTTTGTATGCGTCGTGGAAGTTAGAGTAGCAATGATCCAGAATGCTGCCAGCCAGGGTCGCACATTCAATATGCTGATAAGCCCGCCCTTCTCCTTACCAGAGAGAAGATTGTTTCTGTTGGCGCGATGCGTGAAGAAACTGGGTGGCTGTACCGACTCTGATAACGTATGAGCCATGTTTCTGTGAAACAGACAATGTTACAATCTCTGATGTCTCTCTGGAAGGGAACCCGTGCCTGAATTTCATCTACCTTGTTGACAAGAGATTGGCCAGTAGTATACTCGGGAGCGGTGAGCAATGTGCCCGTCTACGGAGCCTGACCAGAAGACCGCCCCTTCTGCAGCGCCGTTGTTTTAAGTCGCCTACTGGGATCCGATCTATTGTTCTAGGTGGTGGTCTAAACAAAGGATCCGCTTCGGGAAAGTCGTATTCCTGGTCGTAATGTTTGAAGTTGCTCTTATATTCAATAGTTCTTTCCGGCTGTATGTAATACGACTTAAGATTTCCTGGGGTAACAGTGTAAGAAATAATACATAAAAAAAACAAATACTGCATAGTTTCCTAAGAACGCGTAGTGAGGCGACCATCTCTGTCGGGGCCATGTACTGTGCTGTAGGATTGCACAGTACATGGCCCCGGCACTTTCAGTGCATTCGGAAAGTAGTCAGACCCCTTCACTTTTTCCACATTTTGTTACGTTACAGCCTTATTGTAAAATGTATTAAATACATTTTTTCCTCATCAATCTACACACAATACCCTATAATGGCAAATCGAAACAGGTTTTTAGAAATGTTTGCAAATTTATACAAATAAACAATGGAATATTTAATTTACATAAGTATGAAGACCCTTCGCAATAAGACTCAAAATGTTGCTCATGTGCATCCTGTTTCCATTGATCGTCCTTGAAAGGTTTCTACAATTTGGGTCCACTTGTGGTACATGTAATTGATTGGATATGATTTGGAAAGGCACAGACCTGTCTATATTAGGTCCTATAGTTGACAGTGCATGTCAGAGCAGAAACCAAGCCATCAGGGTGAAGGAATTATCCGTGGAGCTCCGAGACAGGATTGTGTCGAGGCACAGATGTGGGGAAGGGTAGCAAAACATTTCTGCAGCATTTAAGGTCCCCAAGAACACAGTGGCCTCCATCATTTTTAAATGGAAGATGTTTGGAACCACCAAGTCTCTTCCTAGAGCAGGACCGCCCAGGCCAAACTGAGCAATCGGGGTAGAAGAGCCTTGGTCAAGGAGGTGACCAAGAACCTGATGGTCACTCTGACAGAGCTCCAGAGTTCCACTATAGAGATGGGAGAACCTTCCAGAAGGACATACATCTCTGCAGCACTCCACCATTCAGGCCTTTATGGTAGAGGGGGCCAGACGGAAGCCACTCCTCAGTAAAAGACACATAACAGCCCGCTTTGGAGTTTGCCAAAAGGCACCTAAAGGACTTTCAGACCATGAGAAACAAGATTCTCTGGTCTGATTGAACCAAGATTGAACTTTATGACCTGAATGTCAAGAGTCACATCTGGAGGAAACCTGGCACCATCCCTACAATGAAGCATGGTGGTGGCAGCATCATGCTGTGGGGATGTTTTTCAGCGGCGGGGACTGGGAGAATAGTTAGGATCAAGGGAAAGATGAACGGAGCAAAGTACAGAGAGACCCTTGATGAAAACCTGCTTCAGAGCGCTCACAACCTCAGACTGGGGTGAAGGTTCACCTTCCAATAGGACAATGACCCCAAGTACACATCCAAGACAAAACAGGAGTGGCTTCGTGACAAGTCTCTGAATGTCCTTGAGTGGCCCAGCCAGAGCCCGGACTTGAACCTGATCGAACATCTCTGGAGAGACCTGAAAATAGCTGTGCATCAACGCTCCCCATCCAACCTGACAGTGCTTGAGAGGATCTGCAGAGAAGAATGGGAGAAACTCCCCAAATACAGGTGTGCCACGATTGTAGCGTCACACCCAAGAAGACCCGAGGCTGTAATCACTGCTAAAGGTGTTTCAACAAAGTACTTAGTAAAGGGTCTGAATTCTTATGTAAACAATTGAAGTTTTTAAATTTTTTATAAATTTGCAAAGATTTCTAAAAACCTGTTTTTGCTTTGTCATTATTGGGTATTGTGTGTAGATTGATGAGGGGAAAATGTGGAAAAAGTCAAGGGTTCTGAATACTTTTCAAATACACTGTAAGTGCTGTATGATGAGCTCTAAATACCTAACTCATTTAGACATGCATAAACTATGCCACACTCCAAACAAAACAGTGTTGATGTTCTGTTTTGTCAAAATGCAAACATACAATTACTCAGAAGAAAGATATGTCGCTAAGTTTGTATGTGTGCTTGTTATATTGTCACAGAGTATGTGTTAATGTGTCCTTGGTCTGGTTATAGTTGTGTAGGAGTTCCTATCAGGTAGAATTTAAAATGCACAGTTTGGTTCCCATTTCTTTTGTTAAAGGGCAACTCCACCACTTTTCAACCTCGCTTTCATTATTTTCAGCACGACACTATTGTCGACATATGTGAAAACGGCGCATTTCTAAGTTTTGTAGAAAAAAAATGGTTAAAAAGTTCTACCCGATGACTTCCTCAAAAGTTCAAATGTTTCAAAAACAGTGGTTTTCAAACACTATGAGATTCACGGTGATGTGGGGTGCAAGAAAATAACCCTCCCTTGGGCTAGAAACTCGTTGCAGGTTTTGAAAATCCCTGTTTTTTTTTACACTTTTCATAATACCCTGTGATGTCACAGAGAAGCATTGTCTTAGGACCTTATCTTTTTAACAACAGGTCATAGAAACACCGTGTTTTCATATATGTCGACACTGGTTTGGTAATGGAGATGATGAATATGAGGTTGAAAAGTGGCAGAATTTCCTTTTCAGGTTTTCTCACAGAAACATTTGCTCTACTTGAACGTGTGCAGCTGCTCCCTTCATCTTTGGATACAGCTCTATGTTGGGAAGGAAGTCGTTTTGGTGGACAACATAAGTAATGCATCGTGATAATGTATGAAGTAACTAAGTCGTCCGCTTGTAGTCCTAAAAAACAGAAATTAGTTCCCTCTGGTTCGTTCAAACATTGCTATTGGGAAAATGGATGGGGAAAGAATAGGGTTTTGGGATAAACACAGAAAATAAGGTCTGAAGTTAACACAGGCTTAGGAGATCTTATAGGTTTTTGTTTTATGAGATAATATTAGTCAGTTAACATGACCTTAATGAATTATGAAGCCTTTAACTTTACAAAAAGTTACATTAGCTTTTGATTATCTCATAGAACAAAACATAAGATCTCTTAAGCCTGTGTTTACCACAGACCTTATTTTCGGCGTTTATCCAAAAACACTCCAAAAACACCATTCGTTTTTCCATAGGCTTTGTCCAACGAACCATGGCTATACTGCAGCTTGATTCCCATCTCTTTTACCTATTGTCTAATTGGACAATTATTGCTTTTGGTTTAAAGGCAAAGTAATGAGGGAAACATAAACACTACATTCTTCTGGTTCATTCTTAGGTGTACACCTTAAATATTTTTTAAGGACTGGCTTTCCTTTTATATTTCAACAACAATTTTTATTTGACTGTTGTTGAAATTATGCCTGTTGACTATGTTCCTATCAAGCCCGTGGCTGGCAGTACATCCAGTTTTTCAGCCAGGCAGCCAGGCAGTCTCTGGCAGCTGCACGCATGCACGCATGCACACTAGCCGAGGTCAAAGCTGTCACTTCAGAGGGCACTGTAAAATCTCAGCGAGCTCTGTGCGATGTGGGAGTGCTCCCTACAATCGCCCCAGATGTTTTCAATCAGCTGGGCTTCTCCTATCCTGCTCACCCACTGTCAGCACAGGCTGCGTTTAAAGTGCAACCGACATGGTTTCAACAACAAGTTGAAGTGGTACTCATCATAAACGTGCCACATGTAACGCTCCTCTAATGCATGTCGCCAATTAAATACATTCTGTTCTTAATTATGTTTGCCATAGATGCCATGACATCAGAGAGGGCACGGAATGTTGGGAAAACAAGATGTTCATTAAAGAGTTGAATGAGATTTTATAAATCCTGGTTGGAATGAGATTGTTTGACATACACTTCACAACACCAAACAGCAATTTATAAATATAAAATGTACTTAGAAAAATATACCACAGTGTAGAATCTTACTGGTTAAAACTGGACTGTCTGTCACACCCTGACCATAGTTTGCTTTGTATGTTCTTTGTTTTGTTTGGTCAGGGTGTGATCTGAGTGGGCATTCTATATTGGATGTCTTGTTTGTCTGTTTCTGTGTTTGGGCCTGATATGGTTCTCAATCAGAGGCAGGTGTTAGTCATTGTCTCTGATTGGGAACCATATTTAGGTAGCCTGTTTGGTGTTGGGTTTTGTGGGTGATTGTTCCTGTCTTTGTGTTTGTTACACCAGATAGGGCTGTTTTTGGTTTTTCACATTTCTTGTTTTGTATATTGTTCATTTATCATCTTCATTAAAGATGTATCACAATAACCACGCTGCATTTTGGTCCGCCTCTCCTTCAACCGAAGAAAGCCGTGACACTGTCCCACAAATGTTACTACATAAATGTGATGGATGCCATTATTTAATTCTGAATATTAATTAGATTTATTTAACCCTTATTTTACCAGGTAAGTTGACTGAGAATCACATTCTCATGAATACTTGTACCTCAAGGAGCAAAATGAATCATCCTTGACTTCACAATGGCACAACTGTGAGACAAGGCATGCCTCAACCATCTAATGCAAATTACCCCAATTTAGAATCTTGTGTTCAGCAATATACCATTGCTAAATGGTCAGACAAGCTAGTCACAGATATTACAATAAATTATGTCTAATTTGAATTTTAGTCACGCTACATTAACTAATAGAAAGTTATTAACATTTTGAGAGAGAGCGTTTGTTTGCAAAATGAACAGTGGCTGGGCTGACCTGTAAGCCACGCAGTCTGATCACAATAATGACAGCGTAATGGCATATTTACATTAAAATCTCAGGCAGCTAATATGAGATTCAGAATGGGACACTAAGTCAAGGATTATTTAGTTTGGCCTGCTGGCCTCAGAATATTTCTCAACTTCAGTACAAGGCAGAAAGTTCTCATTTCATGACTGCTTATGTCTCTGTGGCCTGAATGTCTCTCTCTACATCCTAATGTTCTCTTCAGTACACACCCTTAATCTTTCATCTCCTCTCTCTTTCCCCTCCTTGGTCTTTAAAGGCAATTATCATTTCACTGTAGAGATGTCAGAATCTTGCACTTCATTTGTATTTTCAGGGGCCTTGTCGGGATGAATTAAATTCTTCACCGGCAAAGATGACTAATCACCACCCCTACCCCACCTTGCAATATTGGCCTTTGGAAAAAATATTGACCATTTTGCATTTAAAATTCTTCCATTCATTTCGTTCTGCTTTGATTCTCTCCAATATTCTCCTTTTTATCAGTCGTGTTCTTTTAAAATAAAGACTGTGAGAATATGCTATACATTAGACGCTGACGGAGAACATTTTGATTACAGAGGTTCTCAGTCCAAAAACTAACGCTCAAAACAATATCGTGACCCACGAATATGATGACAGGTTTGAGTCAGCCATGCAGATTTAGCAGAAGTACGCCAGTCCTAGCTAGCTTAGCTCAGTGATATTCCCCTCCCCACAAATCAGATGGAAGATGTACAACCTCCATAGATATACATTTGTTTGTCATGGGGAACAATTAACAGCGATAACTGTTAGGATTTCTAAGATTTCAATAGACCTTCAGCAGCCGTTTTGATAACAATATCAAGTCATTTCTGGGAAACAATTAAGCACATTACTGTAATAGATTTCCACTAAAAGTGGCAAAAATAGCTTTTTAGCAAAAAAACTATTTCTCAAGCTAGAATTTTGCTAGGATTGTCTGGAAGTGGTCTGAGTGGGGAGGGGGAAATTAGCTGTTATTGGCAGAGACATTTGGAACTCTCTTTGTTATTGGTATATTAACCAATTTACTCTATGGTGATGTCACCATGGAAAGCCGAAATGCCCGCCCATGCAAACCTGCTGATTAGAAGGTCCTGTGTAGATTATATTTTTAACCTGCAACTTTCAGGAAATAACACTGATTCAAATCAATCATGCTTTTACAGTGTTAGTTTCATCAGCTGTTGTACAATATGATACGACCACTGGAAAAACAGAAATTTGACTGCACTGGGCCTTTAAAGGCTGACAAGGAGGTAATGAGTATCTCAGGTTGTTCATTATGCCAAATTAATTAACCCAAATAATATAACAGCCACTGTATTAATTTAGTCCACAAAGACAATGTGACAATTTGTCCTCATTTAACTTCGGAATTGACATGCTCTTTCTCAAAAGTGTCTTTTAGAAATAAATCCATGTTTGAGGCCCGCACTCTCCATGACCATCGGCTCAGACTATGTGCTTTTGACATTCTACACACACTAGGTATGTATTTAAAAATGCAAAATGACATGTAATGTTTGTGTTGCTGCACATTTCACAGACCCCAGGTGTAAGCGACCATCTGGTCCGCCGGTCGGAGGTACGTTGTCGGCAGTGCTTAGAGTTGCTCCACTGGCCTCTCTCTCAAAGGAGATCCACTATTATCAGATTTCTGCTCCCTGGAAGACTTAAGACAAGGGCACTATAAGAATACCAATAGGTTAAAGGGGGAAGAGAAAGGAGGAGGAGGGCGTACATACAGATTGTCTGGCCAAGTCTTTGTCACATTACCGACGGAATCACTTCAGAAATGTGCAGAGTGAATCTCAAAACGAAGAGAAGAGCGCAGAGTAGGAGTGTGTCCAGAGAGATATGATAGATGTCCAGCAGCACCTATTTGTGCACAGTCACCTCAGAGGTGGTTTTTATTAGGAGGACATTAGAGGCAGAGGGAGGGAGACTACCACACAAAGATGGGATTTTATCACTTTTGGTTTGTAGGGTGCCGTGCTCTACCTGGCACAGACATAGAAAGGATTCCTGTTTTATGCATTTTAAAGCAAATTACCTCTACGATTGTTGATGCAGAAATGTTTGAATAACGGTAGGATTGCTCTTTAGCTCTGCTTATAAATGTAATTCAGATTTTTCTACATTAATGTACTCCCTTTCTCTTTTTTAATACCCCCATTTCTTTCATTGACAGCACTATTGCATGCCTCTGCTTTTTATCTCCTCACATTTTAGGAGAATGAATTGCTCTCCACTGTCACTGGGCCCCGGCCAAGAATTCATTTTTGTGGGTCAAGTGTTTCAGAATGTCATCTTTGACAGGAACCATCCAACACAATGAATACAGGGACGGATCTGGCCTTCCAACGTTTTTCAATCACTGCATGCATACACACACACATGCATAGCAACTACACACACACACACACACACGCACACACACACACACACACACACACACACACACACACACACACACACACACACACACACACACACACACACACACACACACACACACACACACACACACACACACACACACACACACAGCACCAAGTGTACATGGAAATCAATATTGAATTAAAACACCCGAAGCTCATGAATAAAAAACAGAATGAATTTAAAAAAAATAACACAGGGTTTGAGCAGAAGACTGCTAGTGTTGTAGGAGTATGCATTGTGCTAATGAAGCTGATGTTGCATGGCAGAATTCAGTAATTGCCACACACAAGTGAGGTATTAGACAGGATGTAGCTAATGGGAAAACAATCACATTTAACATGGCTGCTTGGTTCTAGCTGTTCAATAAGTGAGCGGCAGGCTAGCTTACAGCAAACAGGAGGCAGGGAGTTTGCTGTGCTGCCTGGCTGCGAGGAGGTAGCAGGGTTTTAATGTGATCGTACGCTAACAGACAATCTATTTACAGTGTGCTCTGGGGAGCTAATAAACAAATGTTGAGTAATTTCAGCCAGCAGTAATTACCCTTGCAGCTGACAAGGGGAGTGTGATATTTTCTTCTTCACTTCCAGCTCAGGCCATGAGGCAGCCTCTTCATACTGGTCCTTCTCACTCTGCTACTCACATGGCCATGGCTCCTGGCCAGCAGTCACTCCATCAGGATCCCTTACACTAGATCTGTCCTCCTCCCTGGTGTCTCCCTCCACACTGGTGTCAGACACAACATGTATCATTGTGTAATGGCCACTGCCTGACAAGTAATGAGGTATAATCGAGGTTTAATCACGTAATCTGGATGAAGTAAAAGCAGCTATCCACCATTTATAACAGTTATAAAGCAATAATGTGTAAATGCGTTTAGGAACCTTTAAATCTAATTCAAGTAAAAAATTACATTACAGTTTAACTAGAAATGAAATGTTAACAAGCATTTGGATGTCATTTTTGTAAGGTATGTCTCTTGCTCCACCACATTTGCTTGCACTTTTTTTTTAAACCCTAAGGCTGATGTCCGCGGCCCTGTGTAATTTTTAAAAATCCTGATAAAAATATGTCAGTTTAAGATAGAGATATCTGTTTTTCCCATTGGATGCGTCTCAATCCACCGACCCCCACGAGACTCTTGGGACTCATCTGAAGTCAGTGCAGCCGATCTGTCAACTTCTGTCTGTAGCATCCAAACAGTGTGGGCTGCACACTAATATGACCACTCTGTATAAAGGTGTCGGTTGTTTTGCTCTAGGGTGCCCACAGGCCTCACAAGACTCATCTGAAGGTCCCCGATACCAGTTGAATTTTTTTTAATGGAAGTACATATGAATTACATTTCCTGAAATTTCTTATTTCTCTCAGATCTGTGACTACTTTCTGGAAACTAGGGGTCTGCTGCGGGTCACTACTACACTGGTTGGTAAGCTACCTGCAGATTCATGCAGGGTAGTAATGTCATGAGTTGGGATTATGGTTCATTGTTTATCTAGCTAGCTATCTACACGTCTTAACAAAAGACTCCACTATGCAAGTAACCATTTCAATAGAATGTTACTGCGTCAACTGTTGATAGACGTAGCTGGTAAATTCACTCTCGCTATCTACTCCGATTTCAGAGCACTCTTGTCTGAGTGTGCCATATTACAGAATAACTGACAATTTTACAAATGCTCAACACCCCAGTTGAATATGGCTGAAGTCAGTAAATGTTGGCAAAAAAAGCATAAATTGTTGCCAGCTGCACAGTTGCAGTCACCAACGCTCTGGATAACATAAAAACAGAGGGCGTGAACGATGCTGAATGGGTGTAGACAAAGAAGAGCTCTCCAGTAGGTACCAAAACATTCAAAGGCCATTTTCTCAAAAGTAAGGTTACAAGTTGATCAACATTCAAAGCAGAATTACTTTCCCATTGTTCCTCAACTGCAGTGTATGACCAAACCATTTTGTAGCTCTGTGTCTCTACTTTAATCCAATGTAAAAATACACCCTTTCAAATGTTGCTACATAAGACTGAATCAAGGTCACATATAAGACAGACACTTCAAAACCAACGTTTTTGGGGGGACTATGTGTTGTTCCATGTAGTGAATATGTTATTCAATGCATTTGTATGGGCTGATAGCAATAAGGACAAATACATATGTTCATCAAATACATATATTTTTTTATACTTAAAATTGTAATTCAAATAACAAAATGAACCTTGGTATGACCTTCTTAAAACAATTCCATATAGCTTAGTAGAACGCCCCCCCCCCCCCCTCCCCCTCCCCCCTCCCCACCGGCTTAGACGGGGCTTAGACTGTTATGGGTTAAAGGTGATATGAAAATCTCAGGAGAAAGAACACCCGCGAGGCGGTAGAGAAAATAATTGTTGCCGATTCTACACCACCCCAGGTTTAAACCAGAGCATGGGGAGCTCTGCCCAACCTTACAATACGGACTATGGTCTCTTTATAATTGTACAAAATATTTTAAAATAACAATGAAAATAACAAAGTAATAATAAAACAATTAAGATACATTATAAATATAACAAAGATACAACAAAGATACGTCCTTGGTTGAGGCTCCCACAGTAGTTTAGGCCTATAGCGCAGATTAGCAGTAGTGCACTTGAGGAATGGGCCATGGTGAGAGTTCAAAGTTCATTGCGTCAAGGCCACCCACAACATCCACATAAGAACTGCAAGACAGAGAAAACTGGTGACAGTATGGTGGCTGGATCATGAATAACTATATCGGTCTTAAATGGTCAGGACTAAACCAAAACAAAAAAGTAAGGGTACCACAAAAGAAAGAAACAATTCAATTAAGAACAACATCTAAAACCCACTGTCGTTCCAGTGCTCCCAAGCTCCGCTAGTCAAGGCACATGCATACACAAAACGCACACACCAGTAATTCTACCACCAGCTAGCTACAAGAATGCTACTACAGCAATTCTTGGCCTCGTCTTCAATTACGTTCACCTCCACACTTCAACACACACTCAAGGTTTGGACAAGGGCACCGGAGGCCCAGGAGGTGACGGGCCCTGTGGAGTATACATGGCCTCTGCTTCTTCACGTCTCTTTCTATTCGTCTTCTTCTCATCCTTCATCGCTGGTTCTGTTCAATTGGTAGTTAGATGGCTGCGGCTGTAGTGGTAACGTGTGGTTTCGGCGTGGCTGTGCCGGAGTGTGGATCTGGTAGCGAGTGCAGGAGGAGAGAGGGAGAAAGGTGCGTCCATCGCTCATTATAAGTGGAGCCAAGCAGGTGTGTCCGTTTTTTCCCTCACCTTTATTTAACCAGGTAGGCTAGTTGAGAACAAGTTCTCATTTGCAACTGCGACCTGGCCAAGATAAAGCAAAGCAGTGTGACACAGACAACAACACAGAGTTACACATGGAGGCTCCCACAGTAAACAATGAACAAGCCAATAACACAATAAACAAGTCAATGACACAGTAGAAAAAAGAAAGTCTATATACAGTGTGTGCAAAAGGCATGAGGAGGTAGGCAATAAATAGGCCATAGGAGCGAATCATTACAATTTAGCAGATTAACACTGGAGTGATAAATGAACAGATGATGATGTGCAAGTAGAGATACTGCTGTGCAAAAGAGCAGCAAGGTAAAGAAAATAAAAACAGTATGGGGATGAGGTAGGTAGATTGGGTGGGCTATTTACAGATGGACTATATACAGCTGCAGCGATCGGTTAGCTGCTCAGATAGTTGATGTTTAAAGTTTGTGAGGGAAATAAAAGTCTCCAACTTCAGCGATTTTTGTAATTCTTTCCACTCACCGGCAGCAGAGAACCGGAAGGAAAGGCGGCCAAATGAGGTGTTGGCTTTGGGGATTATCAGTGAGATATACCTGCTGGAATGTGTGTTACGGGTGGGATAAGAGATAAGGCAGAGCTTTACCTAGCATAGACTTAGAGATGACCTGGAGCCAGTGGGTCTGGCGACGAATATGTAGCGAGGGCCAGCCGACTAGAGCATACAGGTCGCAGTGGTGGATAAGATGATTTGGTAACAAAGTGGATGGCACTGTGATAGACTGCATCCAGTTTGCTGAGTAGAGTGTTAGAGGCTATTTTGTAGATGACGTCGCCGAAGTCGAGGATCAGTAGGATGGTCAGTTTTACTAGGGTAAGTGTGGCAGCGTGAGTGAAGGAGGCTTTGTTGCAAAATAGAAAGCCGATTCTAGATTTGATTTTGGATTGGAGATGTTTAATATGAGTCTGGAAGGAGAGTTTACAGTCTAACCAGACACCTAGGTATTTATAGTTGTTACACATATTCTAGATTGGAACCGTCCAGGGTGGTGATGCTAGTCGGGCGGGCGGGTGCTCAGGCAATCATAGTCGTTCAGGCAATTATAGTCAACCTAACATGCTTTGGGCTCACACACACACACACACACCTTTTGTAAAGACACACCGCTATCACATATAGGAAGCAAACAAATTACTGAGCAGGTTAGATATGCAAAGAGGCCAAAGGCATTCTTACCCAGGAGGCTCAATCTTGATCCTGCAGTTGCTGTGAAATCAGTGACGTGGGGTGAGGTCTTTGGCTTGGTAGGCACTTTCGATGTTTATCGGTATGACACGATCCAAAAGATAACCATCAGACAACCACAATCCACCATCAAACAGCAGCAGGTAAGTGGCGCAACCATCAGACACACATATAGGCTGCAGCGGCATGTGCTGGAAGAAGTGATTGTATGTCGCTGCATTTAGCAAGTACACCTTGGCACCGGTGTCAAAGAGAGCGTGGACGCAGCTCTCTTCCAGGTAGAGAAGACGTATAGTAAAGTTCCCTGAGTGGGGCCCCACTCGATGGATCGCCGCCTGTGTGTTGTGGCTGTCGTAGGCACGTGGTTGCGCTGATGCGTCAGTGGGTGTGGAGCGTCACCACTTTGCAAAAGGGTTCAACTTTTGACAGCGTCTTCATTGTCTGGTCCTTAAGCTGGGCAATCTGGAGCCCTTGTAGCGTGACAGGTACACCCACGATTTCCACTGCACCTTCGCTGGCGCCCTTGGTGGGGCCGTGCTAGCCATATAGCGTCGGTTGAGTCTGTGTCTCACACGTCATAGCTAGTATGTGGCTCCTCACTGACTGCTCCCTAACGCTTGCACTTGTAGGGTAAGCTTGTGTTTTGGCTATTTTTGCAGCACATTCGGTGGCTGATTTAATTTGCAGAGCAAGTGTGAAGGAATTAGGTTTAAATTAGCATCTTCAAGTAACAGTCTTTCTTGTACCTGGGGGTACAATTTAGAAGGGATATTTGCACACATTTTTGTGATAACTTTCTTTTTACCCCATGACATTCAAATGGGCATTGAGTAAAGGCACACGTTTAAGCTTGTTCTACCGGAGCTAGTCCGACCACAAGTCAGAGACCTTTATGATGACACACCCAGCTCTACATATTTTTCTGGTTTGAGACCCACTGACACCGCCCCCGGTTAGAGGGGTCTCAGGCAGTCCAAAAGTTAACACGGACAGGGAACTTTATTCACACGCAGGAGAAGATAAACATGGGGCTGTACATGGGTGTGTACATGGGGCTGTACATGGGTGTGTACATGGGGCTGTATATGGGGCTGTACATGGGGCTGTACATGGGTGTGTACATGGGGCTGTACATGGGGCTGTACATGGGTGTGTACATGGGGCTGTACATGGGGCTGTACATGGGTGTGTACATAGGGCTGTACATAGGGCTGTACGTGGGGCTGTACGTGGGTGTGTACATGGGGCTGTACATAGGGCTGTACGTGGGGCTGTACATGGGGCTGTACATGGGTGTGTACATGGGGCTGTACGTGGGTCTGTACGTGGGGCTGTACATAGGGCTGTACATAGGGCTGTACATGGGTGTGTACATGGGGCTGTACATAGGGCTGTACGTGGGGCTGTACGTGGGGATGGTTCTCAAAGGTACAGAGAAAGGAATAATGCATATTCACATACAGGCTACATTGGGTAGAGCAGAGTGGTGGACGGACACGAATGAACTAGAACCATGTCATGGCACAGAACTACAAGAGCACAGTGCGAAGGACTCTACATGATCATGCACCGCAGCAATAAACCTTAGGCTATTACACAGCAAAACTCAATAACAAAGACTGTATCTAATAAACATATACTATATAGGCCAATGACTAACAGGTTTGCTAACAAGGAATAAACGATGGCAGTGTAAAAAAAGAAAAAGGCTGACCGTAAGTTACCCAGAGCAAAGCTGCAGGTCAAGAAGAGAGCATGCATACGTAACATAGTCATTGTTATATTATGACTATTTATAGACGCATACAAAGCCAAATTAAACTACAACTTAATTTGTTCACACTTCCCATGCATATAACTCCATCCACAATAACACTTGCCTGGTCTGAGACCAGGCAAGGACACATCATGTCGTCGGCCCCTGCTGGTATTCGGGAGTTGGCTGCTACGGAGACTGAGCCCACACCAGATGTCAGTCCAGATCCCGCCTTCACTGCTGTGGAATCTGGGAGAACCCTCTCCTCGGCTCGGGCAGCCGATGCGATTCCAGCAGCTTCGCCACGCGGTAGTGAGCCTATGGACGTGTGGACAACGTGCCCGACAATGGTGCCGAGGCAGGGGAGGCAATATAGTCACACCTGACAGTCACAGTCTCACCTGGCAACAGTGCAGGGGCCGAAGAGACAACATGACTGTCCCATGTTTTCCACTGCCAGGAGGAAGCCAAGGATCTGGTCTTCTGTTGCAGGTGAGACTGTATTCTGCTCAATACAGGAAAAATGTGCTTGTTGTACTCTAATATAGCAAGCATGTTTTGCAGCGATGTCCAAGGCAATGCAACTCCCTGGTACTCTAAGGGAGAAGAATAATCCACACGTTGGGTTGTTGGGGATGCAGACCCACCTGATGCTGAGAAAATATTCCACAGGTGGAGGAGAGGGGTCATAGGCTCCATGCTGCACCGTATGCAGGCATAGGGCCCCCATAGGCTCCGGAGAGAGGGTATAATCCACACGGGGTAGTAGTGCACTAGATATCCCAGAGCCATTCTCCACTGGACCGCAGGTGGGCAGTGTGGAAAGTACCCTGTATGGTACTGGACGAGGTAGCAGCAGACAGATTCGGTGCTGCTGGAGGGTCCCCTAGTGAAGAGTCGGGCAGATAGTAAAATAGAACATCCATTTATGGCAAGCTATGTAAACTGTAACATTGATTTATCCTGCAATATATGTTCAATTGGTATTATGAATTGTTGTCTTCCTGTAATGCCTCTTAAGCCTCTTAAGCAGGTCGACATTTATTAAGAGTGTTGTCCTTGAGGAAGAACTGAGTGATTACCACTAGATGGGTCAGCTACAAAGTCAAAATTAGATTTGATTATTTTGTGGCTGTGCCAGCTACTAACCTGCGCCTTTTAATGGGAAAGTAATCTGAAAGTAACTGAAAGTAATCCGATTATGTTACTGAGTTTGGGTAATCCAAAAGTTACGTTACTGATTACAATTTTGGACAGGTAACTAGTAACTGTAACGGATTACAATTAGAAAGTAACCTACCCAATCCAGTTCGTCTTGTATTGCAAAATAATGACATGACTGTGCTAGAGATTTCAAATCAGCTACAAACTGGCTTCCTGTCTCACCAGCTCACTGAAGTAATCTTTTCAACAGAAACCGTATCAGTAGAACGTTTTGAGCACCTTTCCTGGCACCGGCAATAGTGTCCAGTCCTATGGCTAAAAGGTACATTTCAAACAAGCTTTTCCATTGCACCCAGGGAAGGACAGGATCACCTGGGTGAGGCAGAAACAGGTCCCGAGGAGGTAGAGAGATGGTCGGGATGATGGGTGCAGGATCAGCCATCCTCGTTGCCAATGTTGTGTTGGAAGAACGAGGCATATCTTTATAAATGGCTCGGGTTTATTAGCTCTCACTCTAACATACTGTAATGAAACAGGCAAGGAGCAGGCCTCGAACCCTCGACCTTCTAGACCGAAGTCCAGCGCGCTATCGACTGAGCCCCAAAAGCATGCTCGAGCGGCAGGGTCGATATCCTCGCTTATAAACCCAGGGTCGTTACACTGCTCCCTCCTTTCAAAGAGCACGATCTCGTGCTAGCTTGCGACTCTACGTCTTATAGAAACGTGCTCACTGGCCAAGCACACGCACTGTCGTGGATGCAAGGTCCGATCCCTTCTGACACCAATGTAATGAAACAGGCAGGGAGCAGGCCTCGAACTTCTAGCCCGAAGTCCAGCTCGCTATCGACTGTGCCCCAAAAGCATGTTCAAGCGGCAGAGTCGGTATCCGCGCTTATAAACCCAGGGTCGTTACAATACTTTGGTTCCTGAGCTAGCATAACAACAAACTGAAACTATCCCTTCAGGATAACAATACGGTGAGTAAAAAGACCCATGCAACAAACTAACAGGAACTATATAACGATCATAACAATGTTGTAGTAGATTCTTCTCTGTTTCGCTTTTTGCCAGGCCCGGTTCAATGCATTTCGGCCCAAATCACTCCTAGAAACAAAGTTTTGTCGATCCCATTCCACTGCTTTCATTGTGTCGCTGATGAGGGTACAGCAGAAACCCATATCCATCACTTTGTTCTGTAGAACACATAAAGAGCGCGTCAGTTTCATAAGCAAAAAGCAAACACAGTGGCGGTGTCCGTAGCAACTCCCGAAGACCAGCAGGGGCCGACGACATGATGTGAATATTCTTCTCAACACAGGAAACACGTGCTTGCTGTACTCTTAAGGAGCAAAAAGCAAACACAGTGGCGGTCTCGAAATGGGTTGCTATTGTTCATTCAGCAAAGGAATAGCCGTAAAACGAACGTAACGGCCAACAGGCGGGAGATGGAGTGTGACGTCCATAGGCAGGAGTGAGCTTTGCCTATCCTCCAGCCTATCCTCCTGCCTATCCTCCAGCCTATCCTCCAGCCTATCCTCCTGCCTATCCTCCAGCCTATCCTCCTGCCTATCCTCCTGCCTATCCTCCTACCTATCCTCTAGCCTATCCTCCTGCCTATCCTCCTGCCTATCCTCCTGCCTATCCTCCTACCTATCCTCTAGCCTATCCCATCACATTTTTCACTCCAGTATGCATGCACATTTATTATTGAATGCATTGAAAATGAATGGGAGATATTGACACATGGAAGGCAGCGAACCTCTGTCTGCTTTTCGGTGTCCGTTAGCTAGGAGTATAAGGTAGAAACACGCATGCACAAGTCATGTCAATGTCTTGCATTGAGTTTGGAATTTTAAGGGCGGGAGAAAGGCACAAGGCAATGCTGCTTTTCCTCTGGCCACCTTGAGCATTTTGTAGTGGATCACTGCAAATTTGGGAAGTACTAGTTTAGAAATCGATTTTATCATGCAGAAAAAACATGGAGATGACAAAATTGCTTGTTGATAAAATGTATATTTATCTTTCATTACAGTTCTCTTTTCATTCATTTTCACAGGGCGCACAACACAGTGTGGAATTGATTTTTATGCAAATATGTTTCTATCGATCATAGCTGCTTTCATCAACAGAATGGGAGGTAGAAGAAATCTGCATGTAATTAGATAGAGATAATCCTTACAAAATAAACATGGAGAGAGAGTGAGAGACTACCTGTGTCCAATGTTAAGTACATGGCTTTGATTTATGTATGTACACAGAAATTCAATGGTTGTACATTTAACACTGAAAGTGTTAAATATACTCTCTTTTCAGTGAACATGAGCCCCACTGAACTGGCTTTAAAATAACACGTTTGAAAGTTAAAGATTTAAAGCTGTTGCAGTGTTCCCCATTCAACTCTTAAAGTATTCTAATATGAAACTTGATTGTGGTGTTCACATAGCTCTACTGTACAAACACCTACAGTGTAAAACACTTGATTTAGAGTAAACTTGACTCACTTTGCTTAGTGTTGATGCTGTTACACTTTCTCAGTGTAAGAAATTAACACCTGTAGTGTTACAGTAAATCATTTTGTTGTTTTAATGTTTGGTGTAAAGTAGGGCTGTGTGACACGCCCTGATCGGTTTCACCTGTCCTTGTGATTGTCTCCACCCCCTCCAGGTGTCGCTTATTTTCCCCCGTGTATTTATCCCTGTGTTTCCTGTCTCTCTGTGCCAGTTCGTCTTGTATGTTTAGTCAAGTCAATCAGCATGTTTTTCCTGTACTCCTTTTGCTATTCTCCTTTTTCTAGTCCTCCTGATTTTGACCCTTGCCTGTTTCTGGACTCTGTACCCGTCTGCCTGACCATTCTGCCTTCATTTACCACGAGCCTGTCTGCCACTCTGTACCTTCTGGACTCTGATCTGGTTTTGACCTTTTTGCCTGTCCACGACGATTCTCTTGCCTACCCCTTTGGATTATTAAACATTGTAAGACTCCAACCATCTGCCTCCAGTGCCGTGATACTGTGGCTGTCATGAAATTTTGTCAGCCGATGATTGTCAAGCAAATAACTGCCGGTCTCACAGTAATTCACCATTAATTAACATGAACACATTTAGCATCTCCTGGCTTCTACACAGCCTACAAGCCACGCAGACCTTTGGAGCATCTACATTTGAAAAAGTCTAATAAATCCATGTAATATAGCCTACACTATCACAATAAATCCATTATTTATTTTCGAAGAAAATGTAGTCTATTTCAGAAGAACAGAATAGCATACTCTGAGTTGTCCCTATGTCCCTATCTGGCTATGTCATACGGCTGTCGGCTACACTAGTTCATTTAGCAGACACGATTTGCTTAGAATTCCATGGCATTATTTTATAGTTTGAAGAATACAACTGAACATAATAAAATAGAATAGAAAGGAATCAAATATAAAGGATGTTTCATCCAAAAGGTTTGAGGGAGTGCGGCTATTTTGTGTTGAGCGGTTCTCAAAGAAACAGGTCCTCATATGCTTAATTTAGAGTTATTTATGCATGTTTGGTTGTGATACAAACGTTGGGCTATATGTTTTGATTTTTAATACATTCTAAGGCTGCATGATGAGACGTTAATGATGATTTAAAAAAAGTTGCATGAAAGGCATGATCTCTGCCTTTTGCAGCCAGTGAGCGTTGTGCCCTTGGACTGAATATAATCATTATAATTCCCTTCTCCCAGCTGCATGCTCCGAAGCACCTCTCACACACGCCTCTCTCAGATTGCTAAGAAAGCTAAATTTGTATTTGCCAATGTCCGTCAAGTGATCCGGTCTTTCTCACAGGCTACAAGTGAAGACAGACACATCGGGGACGTAACTGCGCAAGTCCTTATCCAATGCCGAGGTGCACATTGAAGGTATTGGAAGAACTGTCCACATTTACTTTTCACCAGCCAACAAGATGAGTAAGTCTAACAAACAGCAAAAGCAGCAGACCGCAAAAGGACTAGCTATCAACTTTTCTACTATGGATTATAGTAGATTGACTTAGGCTGCCTATGTCAATCTACTATCCCCAATAGCAAAACATTTGACCTATTCTGCGCAAGATAAATATTTATGTCTGGGACAATTGTGGGATGCGATAGATCCCAAATGAATAAAACCACTAGCATCAAAAAAACTTTTTTAAGCAATGAGGCTGACACAACAGATCAGAACGTTTAGCTTAAAATGTTGATAAACAATTAGTCTATTTCTTCTATAAGCACACCAATGCACACATGGCAGTAGGCTATAAGTGTGAATGTTCCAAAATGCAATCAACTAGCCCCAAAACACCATTCTCAAAAGTGAATGCAAATGCGATTATGCATGTAATGCTGTAATTATTTCACTGTAAGGTCTACACCTGTTGTATTAGGCGCATGTGACAAATAACATTTGATTTGTTGTCAGAGTGATTAGAGGGACAACTGAGTGCTGAGTACCAGGCGGTTAACAAGTTTGGTAGGCTACTAATGACCGTCAGCAGCATCGGAGCTTGGAGAAGCCTAATTACTGTGACTAAACGGTCACATTGAATTTGACTGCCTTCTTGACTCGTGACCGCCGGTGTGGCGGTAATACAGTCACCGTAACAGCCCTAGTGTAAAGCCTCATTTGCATATTTCCCAGGGTGCCTTTTATTTTCGAGTAAATTGTAGTTACTGCACATGACTGTATTTGTTAGTGACAGAGACATGGTTATTGAAATCTTTCCTTTTAAAGGCCTGTGGCTTTCACCAAGTGAGTACGTAGGCAAACGCTATCATTAAAATCCATATACAATACAATACATATATCAAAAGGCCTTACTTTGATGGCCTAGTCTTACCCTAACAGTGGTGTTAGGAAACTTCTGGTTTACATGCCACATCAAGCCTGCAAGTCCCATTATGTTGCCTTGCAAAGTGATGTGTAATTCCTTTTGGAATCCAGCTAGAGTTAGGATATCCAACAGTTGGAATGTTTATTCACCCGCAACCTGCATTTGGAATGACTCTCAGGGTTAGGAAAGTTTATTAGAAGACTACCTTAACCATTTAAACTGGAACAACCATTTTAGTAAATGGTGCAATAAAACTGATTGGATTAGTTGAGAAAAATGTATGTTATTTATCTTTGTGTAGCATAAGGTGAATCAATCAATGAACTGTACATGAAAAAACACAGATATAAAAACAATCCCCAAAAATCTACCTGCTGTAGAGTGCACTGGGAAATATGATAATGATGGGCATGGTTTTGATGGGACTGTTTAAATAACTCTTGTTATTAACACATACACTGTTGTTGTTTTTTACACCACTAAGTGTTACTTTTCTGAATAAACACTAGTAATTTTACACTGAAAAATAAACACTGCCCAATTTTCTGTGTATGTCTGTGACACTGTAAAAAAAAAAGTTTTATTAAAATAATACAAGTTTGAAATGCACGTAATATTGTAGAGCAATATTATTTGCAATCTGTCTTGAGCTTCTAAACCGAATCTCAAACATGTCTACCAGGTCAATTGGGGGAGCTTGTTGTGCGGGTAGCTAGTTACCGTCTGTCTTTATCTGGGCAGTCTGGCACAAGGCACAAACAAAAGCCGATATCAGAAACATTTTAGAGTGAATAATAAGAAGTCGGAGAGATAACGTGAGGGCCCAATCTGATCCTGTGACAGACGGACAGGGGGCTAGTCTGTCCCTTATCCTCAGACAGGCAGATGTCCCCGACCCGAGTGGAGGGGCTGCTGACCGAGGGAGAGACTAGGAGGAGAGCAGAGCGGCTGCTGAAATGAAGAAACTTGAGAGCTCTTCAGGGGGTCGGCTGGTCATTTGATGTCCAGCACAAGGGAAGGGTGTGATGCTGAATGATCTAGGGAGAGAGGCTGCCTCTCTCTGCAGTGTGTTACAAAGGCCGTCTGGCAGCCAGGCAGAGAGGGGAATAAACACTCAGCATAGACAGACCACTACTGTATTTCTGAGATTTTGGCAGAGACCTTTTTTTAAGGACAACAAATTGACAAATTGTACTGTATGTTATTTTAATACTGTAGCCGTGTCCTTTTTTTGAAACATATGACAATCAAGGTCAATCCCTAAACTATTTCAGTTCATTGCAATTTGAAAATATGTCAGTTTAAAATTTGGTATGTTATAATATTTTATCATCTCTGGTCCAAACCCTATTGGGATGCCACTACTAGTTTACAGAGACCTCTAATAGTGAGAGCACACTGTCTTACTACAGGAATATGAAGTGTAAAAGCGTGATTCCTGTTCAAATACTAGAGCTACAGTGCCTTCAGAAACTATTCACACCCCTTGACTTTTTCTGCATTTTGTTCTGTTACATCCTGAACTTAAAATGGATTACATTTAGATTTTGTGTCACTGGCCGACACACATACCCCATACTGTCAAAGTGGAATTATGTATTTTGAAATTTCAGTCAAGCAGTGAATTTCAAACACAGTTTCAACCATAAAGACCAGGGAGATTTTCCAATGACTCGCAAAGAAGGGCACCAATTGTTTGATGGGTAAAAAAAAAAAAAGTAGACATAGAATTTCCCTTTGAGCATGGTGAAGTTATTAACTACACTTTGGATGGTGTATCAATAAACCTAGTCACTACAAAGATACAGGCGCTCTTCCTAACTCAGTTGCCAGAGAGGAAGGAAACCTCTCAGGGGTTTCACCATGAAGCCAATGGTAACTTTAAAACAATTACAAAGTTTAATGGCTGTGATGGGACAAAACTAAGGATGGATCAACAACATTGTAGTTACTCCACAATAATAACCTACATGACAGAGTGAAAAGAAGGAAGTCTGTACAGAATACAAATATTCCAAAACATGCATTCTGTTTGAATGTTGCAAATCCAACACAACACATCACTGAGTATTTCTATTTGTATTTATTAAGGATCCCCATTAGTTCCTACCAAGGCGGCAGCTGCTCTTCCTGGGCTCCAGAAACATTATATACATTTAAAAACATTACATGACATTGCATTTCATGACACTTTCCACAACACATTAAGTGTGTTCTCTCAGGCCACTACTCTAATTTCACACATCTTGTAACGGATCTCTTCTTCGTCTGACGACGAGTATGAAATATCGGACCAATGCGCAGCGTGGTAAGTGTCCATGTTAATTTATTAACTGAACACACAAAAACAAAATAACGAAGTGAATGGAAGAAACAAAACAGTTCTGCAAGGTGACATACACCAAACAGAAAACAACTACCCACATCTCACGTGGGAAAAACAGGCTGTCTAAGTATGGTTCTCAATCAGAGAAAAAGATTGCCAGATTGCCAACACAAAACATAGAATGCCCACCCCAACTCACGCCCTGACCAACCTAAAACAGAGACAGTAAAAAGGAACTAAGATCAGGACGTGACAGTACCACAAGCAGATAAGAGGCAATCGGTAATTTCGAATAAGACATTAATGAGCGAGCTATGATGGACGTAGCCAATATAACTATTTGTTCAGCACTTTTTAAATGTACAGCTACAGAATTCAGAACATGTCCGGTCTTGCAGTGTTCTCCCTGTGCACCAAGTCAGAACCGTAGGATAAATCAAGGGTGCATATAAGCAGATAATGAAAGCTCTTACAATATCCAATGAATACATTTCTCAAAAACAGGTTATAGGCTACATGTGCATAAATCATGCTGGATTGACAGCATGGCTAGTGTTGAATGTTTATCATTTTAAGCTTGGAAAAGAGACCCTTAAATCCACACTTGGGGCCACACAGCCACTCCACTGAATGCCAGGCTAGTGATTGCTTTGCAATACTTGCAGTTAGCCACTGATTCCTTACAAACCACTCATTGTTGAATTTTAATTTTCTAACTTGTTGTGTAATGTTTATGTCCAATGGTTGATGAGCACTGATACATTTTATCTATAATTTCTCTTCATTATTTCTCTTCATATGACAATACTGAAAAAGGATTTGCCAGTAGACTGTCAACTTGATTCATGATGATGCTAAGATTTTGAAAGTATGATGTTGACATTATCAGTCCAATCAAAACTACTGAAGATATAACGTGATTTGACGTAATTTTATCTGTGGCCAATGACCTTGAGCCTTCTTGGATGGGCACTTCTAATGTAACTCTATGGCAACACCTTAGGGGCTTGAATTTTTTTGCTCTACCCTTAGATCTGGCGGCAACGTAGTGTCCCCATGAGTGACCGAACATTGAGCCAATCCTGTCGCAACTAGAGAACATTACCAACCCCGACGCTCCGTATTTTCTGCTGGCTGCCCCACAGGCATTCTTGCACAACCTCTCCCTCATGACAGACCCCGCGGTCAGGAGATGTAAGGCAACATTAACTGCCTGTGTCTTTTTTTTTGGGGGGGGGGGGGTAATGGGGGGTTCGGGTTAGGTCTGTAGACAGAGCACTTCTACGGGGGCTCAGGCTAGGAGAGCAATAGTGCATGAGCCATGGCTATGTAGCTTTCATCTTGGAGGAGATTTGTAGAGGATTCAGACCACAGAGACTTCTTAATTCTCACTAATTCATCTGCGTTCCAGATTCGCTGGGCCTGGGATAACCTGAGAATGATACTGAACTCACAAGGGGAGTGCATGGTCCCTTGCCTTTGAATGTGCTCAGAATAGCTTCAGATCATCTTTCCCTGAGAATCTGTCAGGAGGAGAGGAATCTTATTAGGGGTGATTGCTTGTCATGAGAGAGACGGCCACTGAATTTGCCAGGTGTAACTTCGGAATAAATACAGTATGTCATGAGAAGAGATGTATTAGACATACTATGTGGTCTTATTACAACAGAACATAAATATAAGTGCCAGGTAAAACAGATCCGTCCCCACCTCAATTTCAGAATCATATTCCATGATGAATAGGTATTACTTGCAGGCTGCATTAATCCTCAATCAATATATTCTACCCACCAGCTTAAAAAAGTGTTTTTCTCCAACAAAACATTATCATCACAAATGAGGGGAAGAGGTATTTGCATTTATAGATTGAAATGCCACATTTCCTGTACCCACACACAATCAAGAACATAGCCAACCTCTTCACTCCTCAGTTTAACTGTTCCAATGCATCGAAACCTCAGTGAAACTTACAGTTTACTGATAGATAAACAGCTGAGTAGTATGGACATATATATCCCAGTTTGGACACAGTTTTTACATTTGAGTTGCAAGTAGGATTTCAGTGAATGTCAGAATTAATTTGAAAAGGAATTTGTAATGTGGTGTTGCCTGGTGTTGCCTGTCTATCTAATAGCAACATCCAAGACTGGGACACTAAAATCTGAAATTGAAAGACCCCAGTTTTGGCGATATATTAATGTATCTGCCCTACAGTTGGGGTTAAATCAATTTTTTTTCTAATCATTCATGGCTTTTGTCAATAACAATTTGAAGATAAACATGTAAATACATTAAATTACTTTAAAAAAAATCTGTCACCTTTTCACTGCTCTGCTGCTCTGAGCTGGGTTGACTGGGGCTTTATTTGTCACATGCACAAGTACAGTGAAATGTATAACTTGCAAGCCCTACCCAACAACAACAAAAACACAGTTTTCAAGATCAGTGCCAGTATCACTAGAGTATTTGAAGTAGAAATGTACATGTAGACAGGGATTAGGAGAAAGTTACTGTGGCAGGATAAATAATAACAATAGTTATGATGAATGGCATCAGCATACGTGTGTGTGTGTGTGTGTGTGTGTGTGTGTGTGTGTGTGTGTGTGTGTGTGTGTGTGTGTGTGTGTGTGTGTGCGTGCGTGCGTGCGTGTGTGCGTGCGTGTGTGTGCAAGAGTGTCGGCATGACAGGCAGATATACATATAAACAGTATATCTGTTTATCAGTAAACAGTAAACTGATAATTGACTTGTAGCAGGAATATATAAATACTTATGGTAATATACTAATGGTAATATACACATATAAACAGGAGTAATAGTGATCAGTAGCAGGATAAATAAATATATACTAATAGTAATGGCAATCAATAATCAATGAATAGCAGCTTAGATGTGGTAATAAATCTAATCAATACACATTTCAGCAACAGCGTAGTTGTGAGGGGGTGAGTGCGGTCTAATTGTGTGGCGTCAGTAATAAGTATGTGAGTGAGGGTGTGTGTGTGAGTATTTGTGCGTGTGAATAAGTGACAATGAAGATGTACGTGTCTGAGTGGGTAGAGACCTGTGGATGGGCATAGAGTCAGTGTGGATAGTCTGTGAGAGAGCAGTAATTGTTAGCCATTTAACAGTCTGATGGCCAGGGGATAGAAGCTGTTTATGAGTCTGTTGATCTGAGCCTTGATGCACTGGTACCGTTTGCCGGACAGCAGCATGGAGAAAAGTGTATGTCTCGGGTGGCTGGAATCTTTAGCCATTTTTCAGCCCTTTCTCAGACACCGCCTGGCATGTACGTCCTGGATGGCTGGGAGTTCTATTGATGCACTAGGCCGTCTGCAACACCCTCTGCAGGGCCTTCCGGTAGAGAGCAGTGCATTTGACATGCCAGACAGTGAAAAAAACAGTCTGGATGCTCTCAATGGTGCAGCTGTGAAAGTTCCTAAGGATCTGAGGGGCCATGCCAAATTGTTTCAGCCTCCTGAGGGATGGCGCTGCAGTGTCTTCTTCATGACTGTGCTGGTGTGAGAGGACCATGTTAAGACCTCAGTGATGTGGACACCGGGGAACTTGACCCTCTCCACTGCAGCCCATCGATGTGGATTTGGGTGTGCACCTGCCCCTTTTTGCTGTGCGTGGCCATGCAGTCGTGGGTGAACAGGAGGTACAGGAGGGGGCTAAGCACACACCCCTGGGGGGCCCCCGTGTTGAGGGACAGCATGGCAGAGGTGTTGTTGCCAACTCCTACCACCTGTGGTCGGCCCGTCGGGAAGTCCAAGATCTAGTTTTAAAGGGACGTGTTCAGTCCCATGGTCCTGAGCTTGGTGACGAGCTTGGAGGGCATTACGATGAGCTGCAGTCGATGAACAGGATCCTCACATACATCTCCAGTCAAAAGTTTGGACACACCTGCTCATTCAATTGTTTTAATTTATTTTGACTATTTTCTACATTGTAGAATAATAGCGAAGACATCAAAACTATGAAAAAACACATATAGAATCATGTAGTAGACGAAAAAGTGTTAAACAAAACAAAATATATTTGATATTTGAGATTCTTCAAAGTAGGCATTCTCTCAACCAGCTTCACCTGGAATGCTTTACCAACAGTCTTGAAGTAGTTCCCCAATATGCTGAGCACTTGTTGGCTGCTTTTCCTTCACTCTGTGGTCCAACTCATCCCAAACCATCTCAATTGGGTTGAGGTCGGGTAATTGTGGGGGCCAGGTCATCTGATGCAGCACTCCATCACTCTCCTTGTTGGTCAAATAGCCCTTACACAGCCTGGAGGTGTGTTTTGGGTCATTGTCCTGTTAAAAAACAAATGATAGTCCCACTAATCGCAAACCAGATGGGATGGCATTTTGCTGCAGAATGCTGTGGCAGCCATGCTGGTTAAGTGTGCCTTGAATTCTAAATTAATCACCTACAGTGTCACCAGCAAAGCAACCCCACACCATCACATCTCCTCATCCATGCTTTCGGGGCAGCAGGTTGCCTAGTGGTTAGAGCTTTGGACTAGCAACCGAAAGGTAGCAAAATCGAATCCCTGAGCTGACAAGGTAAAAATCTACCATTCTGCCCCTGAACAAGGCAGTTAACCCATTGATCCTAGGCCGTCATTGAAAATAAGAATTTGTTCTTAACTGACTTGCCTAGTTAAATAAAGGTACAATTGAAAAAATAAACGGTCGGAACAACACTTGTAGAGATCATCCATTCACCTACTCTGCGTCTCACAAAGACATGGCGGTTGGAACCAAAAATCTCAAATTTGGACTCATATCAGACCAAAGGACAGATTTCCAATGGTCTAATATACATTGCTTGTGTTTCTTCAAGCAAGTCTCTTCTTCTTATTGGTGTCCTTTAGCAGTGGTTTATTCGCTGCAATTCGACCATGAAGTCCTGATTCACGCAGTCTCCTCTGAACAGTTGATGTTGAGATGTTTCTGTTACTTGTGAGGTACAATCTGAGGTGCAGTTAATTGCCTATTTCTGTGGCTGGTAACTCTAATGAACTTATCCTCTGCAGTAGAGGTAACTCTGGGTCTTCCTCTCCCGTGGCAGTCCTCATGAGTCCTTCTACTGATAGGTCTGGGGAGAAATTTGTAGTTCTGCCTGGAGAGTTTCAAAAGAAAATATTTTTCCACTGACACCAAACCTAGACTTCCCGATGTTAGGCAGATGAATAAAACCAGGGTCCGAAGTCTGTCGGCCTGCTTAACACTCCTCAACTAACACTTCATCACAGTGATTGTATAGGAAGTTGATCATTGCACTACTGAAGGGGCCTTCCAAAACATAAACTTGTCAAATCAAATCAAATGTTATTTGTCACTTATTTGCCGAATAGAATACAGTGCCTTGCGAAAGTATTCGGCCCCCTTGAACTTTGCGAACTTTTGCCACATTTCAGGCTTCAAACATAAAGATATAAAACTGTATTTCAGCCCCCTTAAGTTAATACTTTGTAGCGCCACCTTTTGCTGCGATTACAGCTGTAAGTCGCTTGGGGAATTTCTCTATCAGTTTTGCACATCGAGAGACTGAATTTTTTCCCATTCCTCCTTGCAAAACAGCTCGAGCTCAGTGAGGTTGGATGGAGAGCATTTGTGAACAGCAGTTTTCAGTTCTTTACACAGATTCTCGATTGGATTCAGGTCTGGACTTTGACTTGGCATTTCTAACACCTGGATATGTTTATTTTTGAACCATTCCATTGTAGATTTTGCTTTATGTTTTGGATCATTGTCTTGTTGGAAGACAAATCTCTGTCCCAGTCTCAGGTCTTTTGCAGACTCCATCAGGTTTTCTTCCAGAATGGTCCTGTATTTGGCTCCATCCATCTTCCCATCAATTTTAACCATCTTCCCTGTCCCTGCTGAAGAAAAGCAGGCCCAGACCATGATGCTGCCACCACCATGTTTGACAGTGGGGATGGTGTGTTCAGGGTGATGAGCTGTGTTGCTTTTACGCCAAACATAACGTTTTGCATTGTTGCCAAAAAGTTACATTTTGGTTTCATCTGACCAGAGCACCTTCTTCCACATGTTTGGTGTGTCTCCCAGGTGGCTTGTGGCAAACTTTAAACAACACTTTTTATGGATATCTTTAAGAAATGGTTTTCTTCTTGCCACTCTTCCATAAAGGCCAGATTTGTGCAATATACGACTGATTGTTGTCCTATGGACAGAGTCTCCCACCTCAGCTGTAGATCTCTGCAGTTCATCCAGAGTGATCATGGGCCTCTTGGCTGCATCTCTGATCAGTCTTCTCCTTGTATGAGCTGAAAGTTTAGAGGGACGGCCAGGTCTTGGTAGATTTGCAGTGGTCTGATACTCCTTCCATTTCAATATTATCACTTGCACAGTGCTCCTTGGGATGTTTAAAGCTTGGGAAATCTTTTGTATCCAAATCCGGCTTTAAACTTCTTCACAACAGTATCTCGGACCTGCCTGGTGTGTTTCTTGTTCTTCATGATGCTCTCTGCGCTTTTAACGGACCTCTGAGACTATCACAGTGCAGGTGCATTAATACGGAGACTTGATTACACACAGGTGGATTGTATTTATCATCATTAGTCATTTAGGTCAACATTGGATCATTCAGAGATCCTAACTGAACTTCTGGAGAGTTTGCTGCACTGAAAGTAAAGGGGCTGAATAATTTTGCACGCCCAATTTTTCAGTTTTTGATTTGTTAAAAAAGTTTGAAATATCCAATAAATGTCGTTCCACTTCATGATTGTGTCCCACTTGTTGTTGATTCTTCACAAAAAAATACAGTTTTATATCTTTATGTTTGAAGCCTGAAATGTGGCAAAAGGTCGCAAAGTTCAAGGGGGCCGAATACTTTCGCAATGCACTGAAGGTGTAGTAGACCTTACAGTGAAATGCTTACTTACAAGCCCTTTAACCAACAATGCTTTAACGTTTTTTAAGAAAAAAGGTGTAAAAAAAAAAAAAAAAGTAAAAAACAGATAAGTAAAAAATAGAAAATAAAAGTAACAAATAATTCAACAGCAGCAGTAAAATAACAACAGCGAGGCTATATACAGGGGGTACCCGTACAGAGTCAATGTGTGGGGGCACCGGTTAGTCGAGATAATTGAGGTAATATGTACCTGCCCTGGTCCGCCCACTGGTCCGTGTTTGTTTCTGCAAATACAGAATATTTAGACTAATTTCAACAATTACGGTAAAGCAATGAGGCAAGTCACTGACAGGTGCACAATGCAGTTTATGAAAACAGAGTAACTTATTGTCGCAATCTGATGCTTGATGCATTTTTGACAGAGGGCTTGTGTGTCTCAGACTGGTCTTGATAGAGAGCCCTAACATTTTGACAGGAGAAAATATAAAGCGGGTCTTTAATCAATAAAAATGTGGCTGTGCTGAGTGATTTATACGAGTCAACGTTTTATGTACAAAGGAAGCTTAAACATTGCCATGAGTAAAAGCCATAATGGGACCCTCTCAATCTCCAGAGATTGGTTCTGTTGTCACGGCTGTTGCACCACTATTCAAAAGTGCTATCTGATCAGCCTCAGAGACATCCCAAAGAGACATGACTAGGTACAAGCCTCATCACCACTGGAAGTTGATGACCTAATACAGGGTGACAGACAAGTCCATTTGTATTAGATGTGTTGACAGTTTAGTATCAATCATAATTGAGTTATTATTGAGAATAAAGAAAGGCATTTGTAATATCATTAAATCCAGATATGCTTCTCTTCACATCTGGCAGTCAGCCATGCGTGTGCATGAGAGCGAGGGAGGGAGTAGAGGGGAGTGAGCGAGAGAGGCAACAAAGAGAAAACACTTGGGGCAATCATTCCTGGCAGTATGCTGGCAGCTGCAGTGTTTTTTTTTTTTTTTTGTAATTTCAATATCTTTCTCTGCACCTCAAGCTTCGTGCAATAACAGTTTACAGATTGCTTATGTCATCACATTTTGACAAACTTCTCAATCGGATTTGACCTTTATCTTTAGCCATCTGCTTTCCACTATTTATTTTCCCTCTCTTTTCCCTCCACTGCTATCAGATCCTTTGAGATGAATACTACAGAATCCCCTTACTCCTATTTCAAAGTGCTTGCAAGGATGGTCTGCAACTTTTTTTTTTAAAGCCACTGTATCCTATTTATAAAACATACACATAGTACTTGCCAGTTGTGAATGAAAATGCTGCCTTACTGCATACCATAACGTACAGATGCTTCAACAGAGCATTTAATTTTTTTTTTTTTATATAGTTAAACCAACCTGAAAACTAGTTTTGATTGAGTAGGGGCTCGTTGTAAATCTGTCTCGTAGTGTAGTAGTATCCTTTGACAAACAGGCCTGTACGGCAGGCGCTCTAGTCGGCTATGGTACGTGTGAGAAATCCACTCTTATAGAGGTCAAAGGAATAAGGGAGACCTCTTAAGCAGTCTACTGTAACATGAAGCATCTCAAAGTGGCTCGTTTCACTAGCTGATGATCACAGGAAACACACACGCCAGGACACAGAGTCCTCCCGTGCTCTGACATTTATTTCCCCACGAGTTTCATATCTAGGCCTGAAATGAGAGTCTGTGTAATATGTAGAAGCCTTAAAAATGCCATTGCCGATATCAAACACATTTGCATATCCGTAGCTCCTGGATACCATGGCCCCTGTCAAAAGAGCCAGCAGATCTGGTGCAGATAATGACATTATAGAAGGGAGGCTTTCTGGTGGGAAAAAGGATGAAATTGAAAGTGACGCTCTGTGTTTCCAATGATTGCCTTGGATACAGGATGTGTGGTTATTGGACATGTACTCCTCTGTCTTTGCTCCCCATTAGCACCACTTGTACTCAGTCAAGGGTTAAGACAGACTAAAGAGAAGCCTGGGTCCTAGTGCCAAGAGCGGCGAGGGGGGGGGGGGGGGGGGGGGTCATTACAGCCTCAGCCATGGCATTTCAGCTCGAAGGACAATACATTAGAAAGATGAACAATAACCCAAATGATTCCCTATTATTCCCTTGTTCTGTCTTTTTCTGGGTTTCTGACGACATTTGAGACGACCTGCAAGAAATAACAGCTTTAAGTATTACAATCATTCGGGGATTTCCAAATAGTAATTAAAATATTACTAAGAAATCAAACTGTCAGACTTTTGTGTCACTCTGGCGTAGCATCTTAATCTATTGTTGTTAATTAAAATGCTACTTGGATATTCGGCACCCTAAAAAAAAAGAAGTGTAATTGCCACTGATTTAGAACATTAATATGATGTTATTACTCTGATGGCCCAAAATGAATGGTTAAAACATTGCTTTTAAATAATAATAATTAAATAATATTAACTCTTGGATTTGTTTCGCTGACGTTAGTGAGAGTATTTATTGTATAGGAGCATTAGTGCAGGTATCCTAGCCTAGTTAAATAAAGGTTCAATAAAACATTTTTTAAGTATCCTCTCTGAATACCACATCATTAAATCTCTCTTCAGCACCACATTTCATGACACCTTGGCAACTTTGCGGAAATGTGGAGCGTTATATACTGTAGCTGTATATAGGTATACACTTTAAGGCTATAATCATAGCGTCCAAACCCAGAATTGGTTATAAATGTAGGAAATATATAGGAAATGGCCGGTGGTGGCAGCTTGACCTCTGAACTATTCCGTTTGGATGGTATCATCCCCTGCTTGTTATCGTATCAGAGAAACGAGGACATTCCCATTTCTGCATCCATTGAAAAAACACACCGACCCTTAGCAGAGCCTACACTACAGGTGATACACTGAGACTCCCTCACTTTTCCCTATCTGGGGCTGCTAAACCTGCCATTGCTGACCCCTGAACCCCTAGTCAGACAGTTATCCTCCTTGGTGATGGGCAGATGGAGAGGGAAAAGTTGTGGATTCTTAACTCTGTGTGGCCCACCTGACTGTTAATTGGAGTTGGGCAGGGGCAGGCACGCCGAAGGCTATCAGAGTCATCAAGCCTCGGTGATTCTCTCTCTCCGTTTAGCCTGGAGATAGAAGAGAATTCAGCTATAGAGCTCTACAGCTCCAGGAGCTCAGCTCAACTCACAGATAATACAGTAGGGTCTTGAAGCAGCTAGGATGCATCGCTTGCTTTTGGAATTGTTTGATACATATAAACGCTGGGTTTAAAATGTGTAAAATACATTCTACTTCTTCAGTGGAGTTGAGTAACAGTGAACCTTTTCAAGGATGTATGTTTCAAATATAACCTCATGCAATGAAAAATGCATGTTTACTGACCGTTTAACTTACGTGTATTTAACCTAATGTGAAATATGACATTTAAAAAAAAATCATTATATTTAAAGTGATCATCCTCTGTGTTTACTGTCTTCTTAAATGACCTCAGTATTTCTGATCAGTGATGATCTTTGTTTCCTCTCATCTGATTGTATGATTGTAGTCTATTTTTTCTAAACTTTCAGCACACGTCTTACAACATATGCCGGGTATCATATCTGCTACTCACACCCTTTGTTAATATAGCATATTTTAAATATTTACCTGAACTCCTTACCACCCCACTACATTTGTCACAACTGAAACACAGTCAACAAGTTGAAACAAAGGGAGAACCATGTACAGTATTGATCATTTTTATTAACCTTCTATTACAGACTGTTTCTTATTAAAGTTATTAGCATACACAATGTAGAAAATAGTAAGAATATGATTTTTAACCTCATGTCCAAAACCTTTAAGTTGAATTTAGAGAAATATCACCTCTATTGTTCTCTGTAAAATGTTCAATGTTGATAGTAAGAATCTAAAATGTATTGATGTATTTTATTACTTGTGTACCTAATTATAATGAACATAAATATAAACACAACATGTAAAGCGTTGGTCCTCTGTTTCATGAGCTGTAATAAAAGTTTCCAGAAATGGCCCATACGCACAAAAAGCGTATTTCTCTCAGATTTTGTGCACAAATTTGTTAACATCCCTGTTATTGAGCATTTCTCCTTTGCCAATATAATACATCCACAAGAAGTGTATCATTACACAGGTGCACCTTGTGCTGGGGACAATAAAAGGACACTCTAAAATGTGCAGTTTTGTCACAACACAATGCCACAGATGTCTCAAGTATTGAGGGAGCGTGTAATTGGCATGCTCACTGCAAGAATGTCTATAAAAGGTGATGCCAGAGATATTTAATGTTAATTTCTCTACCATAAGACACCTCCAACGTTGTTTTAAAGAGTTTGGCAGTACGTCCAACCGGCCTAATAACCGCAGATCATGTGTAACCAGCCCAGGACCTCCACATCCGGCTTCTTCACCTGCGGGATCGTCTGAGTCCGGCCACTGGACAGCTGATGAAACTGTGGGTTTGCACACCCGAATAATTTCTGAATAACAAACTGTCAGAATCCGTCTCAGGGAAGCTCATCTGCGTGCTCGTTGAACTCACCAGGGTCTTGATATGATTGCAGTTTGGCGTTGTAACCTACTTCTGTGGGTAAATGCTCACCTTGGATGGCCACTGGTACACTGGAGAAGTGAACTCTTCATAGATGAATCCCGGTTTCAACTGTACTGGGCAGATAGCAGATAGTGTGTATGGTGTTGCATGGGTGAGTGATTTGCTGATAATGTGATCAGAGTGCGTCATGGTGGCAGTGGGGTTATGGTATGGGCAGGCATAAGCTATGGACAATGAACACAATTGCATTTTAATAATGGCAATTTGAATGCGCAGAGATACCGTGACGAGATACAGATGCACATTGTCGTGCCATTCATCTGCCGCCATCACCTCATGTTTTAGCATGATGGACCTGTACGCAATTCCTGTAAGCTGAAAATGTCCCAGTTCTTCCATAGCCTGCATACTCACCAGACATCTTACCCATTGAGCATGTTTGGAATGCTCTGGATTGACGTGTATGACAACATGTTCCAGTTCCTGCCAATATCCAGCAACTTCGCACAGCCATTGAAGGGGAGTAGGAAAACATTCCACAGGCCACAATAAACAGCCTGATCAACTCTGTACTGACTTGTTTTCTCAACCAATCATTTAAATTGACTGATTTCCTTATATAACTCAGTAAAATTTGAAATTGTTTCATGTTGTGTTTATATTTTTGTTCATTGTAATCAGTGGCGACTCATCATTCAGGGCAGGTGGGGCAGAGAACCTCCTGTTTAGAGCCACACATTTTTTGCCTGTTTTGCCACAGATAATATTATGTCAAATCATCATGAATAGCAGTCATCATCATGAATCAAGTCAACAATATACTGGCATATCCTTTTTAATCCTTGTCATATGAAGATAAATAAAAAAGAAATCATAGATAAAATGTATTGGTGCTCATCGACCATTGGACATTTACATTGCACAACAAGTTAGAAATCTCAAATTCAACAATGAGTGGTTTGGAATGAATCAGTGGCTAACTGCAAGCATTGCAGAGCAATCATTAGCCTGCTGTTCAGTGGAGTGGCTGTGTGGGCCTAAATCTAAGATTAAGGATCTCTTTTCCTAGTTTTAAATTATAAACATTCAATATTGGCCATGCTGTCAATGAAGCATGATTTGTGCCGTGCCATAAACAACTATTAACTTGGAACTGCAAATCAGACTTTAGTGAGTTCAAGACAACTGGGAACTCTAAGTTAAAACAATAAGTTTTGAAATTTCATCCAACTCAGAATTGTAAATCGGGAACTTGGGCCTCTTTCTAGAGCTACGACCTGAAGATCACTGACATCATTATGATTAAACCTTTTTTTGTTGAGTTCCCAGTTGTCTTGAATGCACCATCAAACCAGAGAATGCCAGACTTTGATGACAAAGTTTGAGTCCAAAAATGTATTGTATGCTGCTGCATAAATTATGTAATGTGCCAGGGAGATATGTATTCTGTAGCTAAGAAAGTAATACTAAGTGTATGTTGTATAGTAAGCTGTTAGTAGCCCATGTGCCTCACCCTAATCATTTGGTCTATTTTCACCTCTTCATTTAGCCTACTGTTCTGACTTGGTGGTGCATATGTAGCCCACAACCTGTTTATGATAAATGTAATCATTGAATATTGTAAGAGCTTTCATTGTCTGCTTATACGCCCCCTATATTTATCCTACGGTTCTGACTTGGTGTACATGGAGAACACTGTAAGAATGGCCCATGTTCTGAATTCTGTCGCTGTACATTTAAAAAGTGTTGAACAAATAGTTATATTGACTATGTCCGTCCTAGCTCGCTCATTAATGTCTTCATCAAAATTACGGAGTGCCTCTTATCTGCTTGTTGTCCCCTTATGCCATAGTTTGTACATCTCAATTTTCAGTAGAAACCACATTTGTGTGAGCAAGTCAGCCATATCAGTTATGTTTTTTTTTAAAGGCAGTAAATGAGTCTGAATGAACTGTTTCGCTGCCAGACAAGGCTCCGCCGATAGCCAGGTGTAGCAGTGGTAAGGATTCACTCCATGGTGCTGAAAAGAAAGCTCTGCTGTTGGGACAGCTTTATGTAGGCCCTAACAGTTTGTTGGGCACCGTTTGTCACCGTTACAGTGCAATTCATGTATTGTGTTGTGTTGTGTAGTGACTTTGCTGGCATGCATCTCACATTTATTTTTTTGCCTGACCAAGATTTAAATGCTAAAATCACCACTGATTGTAATTATGTTAGATGTTTAAATGCTTACTTTTCCTTTGTTTTTTCAGGGAAAATACCATGCCATTTGGTACTGACATGGCATGTACACTCTGAACTTAATTTATACCAAATCTAATGGGGCACGTGATTCTATTATCATCACAATCACTAAAATACATTTTCCCCCAATAAATTTTAAGAAATTGACAGTCAATCATAAAGATATATAGAGGACTCTAGATGGATATAACCCGTTGTAGAGTGGATAGTGCTTCCACCATTTTATAGTCAACTGGGTGGGCCTTCCAATGGGTTGGTAGCAATAAGCCAATGATCAGAGTGCAATGTCTTCTTCAAATTGGATTGCCTATGGTTTGTAAACCAAAGACTAAGGTATTTTCTGAGATCATAAGCCAAGAACGAGATTTAAACCAGGACATTGGACCCAAGATCCAGTCCCAGCTGAGACCATGAGACCAAATGTATGTGGACTCGAGTGATCTCAAGACCAAGACAACTAGATCAAGACTCCCTGGGCCCTTTCTTCAATTGAAATAAACTTGACAAGAGTACATTCATGAAGAATACCGAACAGTACAGAACCGTTCAGTACAGTAGAGAACAATAGCGTACAGCACAGAGTACATTATACCACAGCATTGTTAAACACTCGTTTTTGATTGGCTAGTAGGGAGTTCTAGAATGGACATTAAAACCAGATAATGGGCCAGTTGTAAAATATATCAGGACAGTTGCAAAAGGTATCGGGACATCTTGCAATCATGACGCAGTATGCGCCTACACATGCAGACCATACATACAGAACGCTAAACCAATAGCTACACAAACTGAAATAGGATACGTTGTAAATGCAGGTCCAAGGAGGGGAAAAAACATAGCTAACTAGCTAGCTAGCATTGATTTGTTTCACAGAGACACATTTTTGGGGGTACATCGGAGGACCTAACGTGGCGAGTGATGAGCGAGCATGACAATGGAACATAAAGAACAAACGACTGGCGTGCAACAAACAGGAAAATAACGGCTCTATAACAGTAGTGTGCAGAACGGCATCTCGGAACGTACAACTCGTCAGTCCTTGTCACGGATGGGCGATTGCAGCAGACGACCACACCGGGTTCCAGGCCTATCAGCTAAAAACAAGAAGAAGCAGCTCCAGTGGGCACACGATCACCAACACTGGACAATTGAGGATTGGAAATAGATTGCCTGCTCTGGCGAATCCCGGTTCCTGTTACTTCCCATCCTGCCTAGTGTCCATGCCCCCATCCTGCCTGGTGTCAACGGTACAGGCACACTGGCACACATTATGTCCCTTGATACCAATTGAGCAACATATCCATGCCCCAAAGAAATCAGGCTGTTCTGGAGCAAAGGGGGTCCAACCCAGTACTAGATGGTTGTACCAAATAAATTGGCCACTGAGTGCATACTTCCGTAATTTTTTTCAACTGGTACTGTGCTACCTTCAGGCTAGTCTTGTGAGGCTTGTGGGTGTCCTAGAGCAAAACAACCGACATGTACATTTACATGAGATACTCACCTTTCCATAGAGAGGTCATATTAGTTTAGGCCAAACTGTCCAGACGCTACATGGAGAAGACCTATTTTGGGGATATCTCCTGGTCTGAGAAACACTTCTGTAGCTGCGGAAGGCCAACATCGGCAGATGCAGTGGATTGAGACACAGCCCATGCAAAATAAAACATATCTCCAGCTTAAACTGATTTTTATGGGGATTTTTTTACTACGCTAATTAGATTTCCACAGGGGTGAGGACATCGACTCTGGGGGGTTAATGCCACCTCCCTGGGAGCTATGCTTCAAGCAGTACACTAGATAGTCCCTAATATAATGGTGTTATTTGAATGTATGGTTGAGACACACTGATAATGAGACAGTCTAGTTCTAATCAACCCCACAGAGCTCTAAAGAGGAACGGTAATGTGTCTGCTGCACACACACAGCACCACTAAAAAGTTTCAATTAATAAAAATGTCATTTTGCCTGGTCCCTTAGGATAGGAATTAAATATGACTTCAGGGCCAAATCACACACAGCACCATGTTGTGGACAACACTTCCTGCTCTATGAGTGTGTTTACACGCACACACACACACACACACACACACACACACACACACACACAGCCCCAGCATCAGACTTGTCTCTACGGTTTGTTAGCACTTGAGAGATAAAACTTTACATGCTGCTCCCAATTAGCACAGCAGTGACCATGCACTGTCTCATCTGCTGAACGTTCCTCCTGAAGAGGAGCTAGTTATGTGGGGGCTCGTGAGAATGGAAAGAGTGTGGGAGCGGGAGAGAGAGAGAGAGAGAGAGAGAGAGAGAGAGAGAGAGAGAGACAGAGAGGGAGAGAGAGAGAGAGAGAGAGAGAGAGAGAGAGAGAGAGAGGGAGGGAGAGAGAGAGAGAGAGAGAGAGAGAGAGGGAGGGAGAAGAGAGAGAAAGAGAGAGAAGGAGGGAGAAGAGAGAGAAAGAGAGAGGGGGAGAGATGAAATGGCTTAAGCATTCATTTTGAGTGGAGAGACAGGTCCTATTAACATTTAACAGCATTTGTTCAACTTGGTGCGGAGGTTATGATGCAAATGAGGAGGAATTAAAAGTGGCCAGGGGTTTGTCATTGATGGATTGCAGTCTGGCAGTGCTTACACTTCCCAGTGTCCATCAGAGGCGATTACTGTGTAATTAAACCTTATTTCTGGACTCTCCAGCGCATAATTACTTTGTGAATGTAACCATCATCTAAAAGCTACCAAAATGCTTTAGCATTTAGTCTAGCAGTCATTTCCATGGGCTTGTGTCAGATGTAGCCATCAGACAGTGCAAAAGAACTGTCACTTTTAATAAGAGGCAAAATATTAAATGAAACAGTATGCTTATTATGGAAAAATTTGGCTTTCAAGAGTCCTTTCTGTTATTTGCATAATTTATTCACCCCCCTCCCCCCACCACAAGCTTTAGCCAATTTCTCTCACATCTAAATAGATTGCACATTTAAGGCTACTTAAAGAAAATTATCACTTTGCATATTTTAATTGTTATGAAGGAAGTGATTTGAGAAAGGTCTGTGGCTCATCCTCTCGAGCCACGCGGTTGCTGGGCTGTCTGATTCAGCTGCTTAGTGCTGCAGCGCCGCAGATAACCCCCGAGTTCACACACATCCACTACAGTTTCATCAGAATGCAAATGAACCACAGAACACTGAGACAAGTGGCTCTTTGATATTTATAAAATACCCACTAATAACTTGAATGTACTTCGTTTGACACAACTTTATTTTCCTCTTATCAACATTGAGTTTTTTTCCCCCTAATCAAATGCTCCTGTTAAAAAATTCAATGACATTTGACTAGATGCTCTTTCCAGAGCGACTTACAGGAGCTGAACCGCACACTGACAGATTTTTCACCTTGGGTATTCGAACCAGGAACCTTTTGGCTACTGGCCCAATGCTCAGCTATCTTCCCCTGAATGGGGGGTGGAAACAAAAGAGTAGAATGTAAAATGTTTGTATATGTAAAAAATAATAATAATAAAAAATAAATAAAAAAAAAGGTTATTTAAAAAAGACTGTGTACCAAATGTGAACGTGTTAATAACTTACCAGTAAATCACTATTAAAAGAAAACATTCATTTGATGAATGGCAACATTGGAGGTGTAGCAGCAGATAACCAGGGCCCAGATTCACAAAATACGTCTTACGCAAAACCTTAAAAAGCTTCTTAAGATAAAAAAAGGAAGAAGAAGTTCCTAAGATAGTTAGTACGTGACATTTCCTCAACAGTGAAGCACAGTGGGTGACAAACAGGACAAATAAACAGAATATTACTTAGAGAAGTTGAAATAGTAGCTTAATAGTGGTGGCAAATGAGATAGAACAAATATTGAAATACTCAATTATTACCACTATAATTAATATTCTTGCAGACGTTTTGACAAGCAATTGCCTAGCTCCAAAATGGAAGACATTCATCTGACACTAAAATCTTTGTTGTAGCACTATGGAAACGTACCCATTTCAAGGTAGGCAAAGTGAGGGATTCCACATTGACTTTAGTTTAGCAAATGGTTAAGTGACCGAAACATAAAAGAACGACGCATTATAAAAGGGATGATCATTTTCACTCCAATAAAGGTCTGCAGTAGCACTGTGAGTACAAAGGCTCCATGGTTTCCATATCGTAACATTGGAAGCGTACCTTTCAAGTCTACTGTATCTTGAACACGTATCACAACCACGGTGGTCAAAAGGTAAGGGAGGTAGCAATACATCCATGTACAGGAACTGCATTCCACACAAGTTTACTAAAACAAGATAATGGACGCGAACTTAGGCAAAAGGTTTAATTCAGACTTTTATTTGAGGTATGCTTGTTCTCTTTGCCCTCCACAATTAGTACCACAGACATAAATGACAAATGTCAACACACGTGGAAACAGCTAATAAAAATATTTCACATTTTGTTTCTGCTTTTGATAACCTTCATTGTTGGGCCTGTTGAAATGCATCCATAAATCACAGATTGTTTACATGTGCACACTGCAGGAAAAAGAGACACACAGCATTACAAATGAAACAGCACTGGGAACAAAATGCACTGGGACTTTGTTCCTTAATGTTAATTGTACAGCAGCTTCCCATGCACATACCATCAACTGTATAATGATACAATAAAAAATAAAATCTATGCATAAATGTTCAATTTACATAAAGAGAATCAGAGGCAATATGGAGCTGTGAACCGAGACGTGCGGTTTTATAATCCTCCCTCTATGTTTTTAGTAAAGATTAAATTTGATCATGACATTTGAATGACTGTAAAAAAACAACACATTTGGTTAGCGGTAGCATTACAATTATACAGTCAAAGCAATTTTCTAATAAGACAAAGTCTCAAAGACAGATAAATAGTATGACGGTCTCAGAGAGCGTTATTTGTATTGTGCATTGTATAGGTCTTTCAGAGGAAATAACTTAAGTTTTCAAATGTTATATCTCTTGAATAATGTTATCAATATCAGAAGTGAAATTATAAACACACATTGTAAACATGGAAAACAATCAAGTCGAACCAATGAGTGGAGATATAAGAAAACACATTTGGTTTCCAGAAAAAAACATATTTATTCAGTATTTTATTTTTTTGCACTGTACCTTGGAGTAGATTAAAATATATTTACATTGACTGCAGGTATGGCAATACATACACATATACAGTATCAGTCAAAGGATTGGACACACCTACTCATCCAAGGATCTTTCTTTATTAGTACTATTTTCTACATTGTAGAATAATAGTAAAGACAGCAAAACTATGAAATAACACGTATGGAATCATGTAGTAACCATAAAAGTGTTTAACAACCCAACATATATTTTATATTCTTCAAAGTAGCCACTCTTAGCCTTGATGACAGCTTTTCACACACTTGGTATTTTCTCAACCAGCTTCACCTGGAATGCTTTTCCAACAGTCTTGAAGGAGTTCCAACATAGGCTGAACACTTGTTGGCTGCTTTTCCTTCACTCTGCGGTCCAACTCATCCCAAACCGTCTTAATTGGGTTGAGGTCGGGTGATTGCGAAGTCCAGGTCATCTAATGCAACACTCCACCACTCTCCTTGTTGGTCAAATAGCCCTTACACAGCCTGGAGGTGTATTGGGAGATTGTCCTGTTGAAAAACAAATGATAGTCCCACTAAGAGCTAACCAGATGGGATGGCGTTTCGCTGCAGAATGCTGTGGTAGCCATGCTGGTTAAGTGTGCCTTGAATTCAAAATAAATCACAGACAGTGTCACCAGCAAAGCACCCCCACACCATCACAACTTACCCTCCATGCTTCACGGTGGGAACCACACATGTGGAGATCATCTGTTCACTTACTCTGCGTCTCACAAAGACACGTCGGTTGGAACCAAAAATCTACAATTTGGACTCATCAGAACAAATGACAGATTTCCACTGGTGTAATGTCCGTTGCTATTTTCTTCTTATTGTTCTTAGTGTCCTTTAGTAGTGGTTTCTTTGCAGTAATTTGACCATGAAGGCCTGATTCACAGTCTCCTCTGAACAGTTGATGTTGAGATGTGTCTGTCACTTGAACTCTGTGAAGCATTTATTTGGGCTGCTGGTAACTCTAATGAACTTGTCCTCTGCAGCAGAGGTAACTCTGGGTCTTCCTTTCCTGTGGCGGTCCTCATGAGAGCCAGTTTCATCATAGAGCTTGATGTTTTTTTGCGACTGCACTTGAAGAAACTTTCAAAGTTCTTGAAATGTTCTGGATTGACTGACCTTCATGTCTTAAAGTAATGATGGACTGTCGTTTCTGTTCTTGCCATAATATGGACTTGGTCTTATACCAAATATGTCTATCTTCTGTATACCACCCCTACCTTATCACAACACAACTGATAGGCCCAAACGCATTAAGAAGGAAAGAAACTCCACAAATTCACTTTTAACAAGGCATACCTGTTAATTGAAATGCATTCCAGGTGACTACCTCATGAAGCTGGTTGAGAGAATGCCAAGATTGTGCAAAGCGTTCATCAAGGCAAAGGGTGGCTACTTTGAAGTATCTCAAATATAAAATATATTTGATTTGTTTAACACTTTTTACTGCATGATTCCATATGTGTTATTTCATAGTGTTGATGTCTTCACTATTATTCTACAACGTAGAAAATAGTAAAAATAAATTAAAACCCTGGAATGAGTAGGTGTGTTCACATTTTTGACTGGTACTGTATATACATGTATGTGGTGCATTTTAATATGTATACATCAATAGCAAATGTACATTGAGTACACATATGTGCATGTTTATTTCCAGTACATGAGTATGAAATGTATCCATTTGAATTTCACATATCTTAAGGTTAACCCCCTCACACTTACACGTTCAATTGTAAGTGCACACACATACACATTAACATGCGCACTACCACAATTCACAAAGGATTAAAGCGAGTCATTATAGTTTAAAAACAGATTTTGCATTAGAGACCTTGGAGAAGACCTATACAGCCCACAATATTCTTGCAGAAATGTGGCATTATGAGTACTTATATAGCCCATAGAAGTCAGTATCTCAAGTACGTGTGCATTATCGTCACCTTCACACTCATAAATGTGTCTTATCAGTTTTGCTATTAATAATGTTCAGTCTTTCTGAGGTAGACTGTTCGAATTCAAGGGCAAGCTGTTCATTTAATTTTTTTTTTTTAATCATTTTTGTTATTTTTAGATTTTTTATTTTTTTTGTACAAATGCATGACATTCAAAAAGACAGAACATAAGTACTACATGTACAATATGTAGCAATGAGGTAGAAATGGTTATAAAGAACAACATTTAAATATAAAACAGATAAGACTACATAAAGATGACGCTAACATTTATAGCAGTTCTGTACAAAACCCACCCATAGGGGACATTGATAGAGTGTGGAAAACAAAATTCAAGTGGTTAATGCAAAAATGAATGCAAAAATCGCTCCGCCATTTCCTGGTTGCTAGAATTCTAATAGTTTGCCTAATTTCAGTTTGTGACAAAACAAGCAAGTAAAGTGTAGAGAATCATTGTACCATCTAAACCGCTGTGAAATATTGTTTCCATAACCAAAATATTGTATTTTCAGCTGTTTGAAGCTGGTGTACAAAACCGAAAGTCAAAGACGCAAAAACAAAGCATGGGAAGCATAGAAATAGCGCACATTGAACATATCTACTGTACCACTTCTTAGACTTGCTTTCAATGCGAATGACAGATTTTTAACTATACTTCTATCTGAATTTGTTTTAACAGTGTCAGAAATGAGGGAACATAAAAGTGCTTATCAACCTAGCTAGTTTGTTGCACATATTTTCCTAAATAGGCCGATCCTTCACATTGTTGTCCTCCAGACTGAATTACTACTGAACATCCTTACCCTCAAGAAAGAGTATCATATGTGTTTGAATGCGGTGCCATTTTTTTTCTGATCGCTTTGTTTTCCCTGTTCTACTGCTTTTATCGTTAGTATAATGTAGTGTAATAATGTGTAACTTGTTCAAAAGCTATTTTCTTTACGTTGAATTGTTTCCCTTAAATTCATGAATGTGTCCAACTTGCACAAGCAAATCTGCTTAAGTCGCTGTTAAAGAAATAATTGCCATTTTGAGTTTAATGAGCTTATGTCAAAATAAAACTGTTGATCTCACTTTGGCATCAGGGGAGGCTTACTAACACATTTTTGTATGACAGAACAAAGCTTTCACTTGGTTAACTACACTTGAACTTGAGAGGACTTTTATCCTATGTATGTATCTAAGGCACTAAAAGCCATATAGCAATATAAGATACAAAGATCAAATACAATAAAACAAGCAGATTTACTGTAGATTTAGATTCTGGGGATATTCATCAATGAAGCTATTATTAGATTATTTTTTTGCAGTGTTGTTTCTTTGTGCAGCTGTTATTCTTTGTAATAGCGTTCATGAAAAAGCAGTCCAAAGCTTTTTAACAAAGCTAGGTGAATGTCTGTCTTGAGAAAGACACCAGAACAGGGAACTGTCATGGACAATCAGTGATTCGACGGCCTCCTGTTGCTCAGTAAGTGCAGTCATTGAACAAATCACTTTTGTAAATGTAACAGTGCATGTTTTGGAGTAAACAAAATAAGCTGAGTGAGAGGAGAGAAATGTGTAAATATAAGAAACAATAATGGGTGAAATACAACATTGAACTTCTAGCAAACATAAATGCAAGATCCCTCAGTGCACCAGCACTGTACTAGTGACACGTTCAGCGGTACTGTATCTGATGACATCCCTTCCACTGTACTAGTGACACGTTCAGCGGTACTGTATCTGATGACATCCCTTCCACTGTACTAGTGACACGTTCAGCGGTACTGTATCTGGTGACATCCCTTCCACTGTACTAGTGACACGTTCAGCGGTACTGTATCTGGTGACATCTCTTCCACTGTACTAGTGACACGTTCAGCGGTACTGTATCTGATGACATCCCTTCCACTGTACTAGTGACGCGTTCAACGGTACTGTATCTGGTGACATCCCTTCTACTGTACTACTGACACCTTCAGCAGTACTGTATCTGATGACATCCCTTCCACTGTACTAGTGACACGTTCAGCGGTACTGTATCTGATGACATCCCTTCCACTGTACTAGTGACACGTTCAACGGTACTGTATCTGGTGACATCTCTTCCACTGTACTAGTGACACGTTCAGCGGTACTGTATCTGATGACATCCCTTCCACTGTACTAGTGACACGTTCAACGGTACTGTATCTGGTGACATCTCTTCCACTGTACTAGTGACACGTTCAGAGGTACTGTATCTGGTGACATCCCTTCCACTGTACTAGTGACACGTTCAGCGGTACTGTATCTGGTGACATCCCTTCCACTGTACTAGTGACGCGTTCAGCGGTACACGTTCAGCGGTACTGTATCTGGTGACATCCCTTCCACTGTACTAGTGACACGTTCAGCAGTACTGTATCTGATGACATCCCTTCCACTGTACTACTGACACGTTCAGCGGTACTGTATCTGATGACATCCCTTCCACTGTACTACTGACACGTTCAGCGGTACTGTATCTGGTGACATCCCTTCCACTGTACTAGTGACACGTTCAGCAGTACTGTATCTGATGACATCCCTTCCACTGTACTAGTGACACGTTCAGCGGTACTGTATCTGGTGACATCCCTTCCACTGTACTAGTGACACGTTCAGCAGTACTGTATCTGATGACATCCCTTCCACTGTACTACTGACACGTTCAGCGGTACTGTATCTGGTGACATCCCTTCCACTGTACTAGTGACACGTTCAGCGGTACACTTTCAGCGGTACTGTATCTGGTGACATCCCTTCAACTGTACTAGTGACGCGTTTAGCGGTACACGTTCAGCGGTACTGTATCTGATGACATCCCTTCCACTGTACTAGTGACACGTTCAGCGGTACTGTATCTGATGACATCCCTTCCACTGTACTAGTGACACGTTCAGCGGTACTGTATTTGATGACATCCCTTCCACTGTACTAGTGACGCGTTCAGCGGTACTGTATCTGATGACATCCCTTCCACTGTACTAGTGACACGTTCAGCGGTACACGTTCAGCGGTACAGTATCTGATGACATCCCTTCCACTGTACTACTGACACGTTCAGCGGTACTGTATCTGATGACATCCCTTCCACTGTACTACTGACACGTTCAGCGGTACTGTATCTGATGACTTCCTTTCCACTGTACTAGTGACACGTTCAGCGGTATTGTATCTGATGACATCCCTTCCACTGTACTACTGACACGTTCAGCGGTACTGTATCTGGTGACATCCCTTCCACTGTACTAGTGACACGTTCAGCGGTACTGTATCTGATGACATCCCTTCCACTGTACTAGTGACACGTTCAGCGGTACTGTATCTGATGACATCCCTTCCACTGTACTAGTGACACGTTCAGCGGTACTGTATCTGATGACATCCCTTCCACTGTACTAGTGACACGTTCAACGGTACTGTATCTGATGACATCCCTTCCACTGTACTAGTGACACGTTCAACGGTACTGTATCTGATGACATCCCTTCCACTGTACTACTGACACGTTCAGCGGTACTGTATCTGGTGACATCCCTTCCACTGTACTACTGACACGTTCATCGGTACTGTATCTGATGACATCCCTTCCACTGTACTAGTGACACGTTCAACGGTACTGTATCTGATGACATCCCTTCCACTGTACTACTGACACGTTCAGCGGTACTGTATCTGGTGACATCCCTTCCACTGTACTACTGACAGGTTCAGCGGTACTGTATCTGATGACATCCCTTCCAGTGTACTAGTGACACGTTCAGCGGTACTGTATCTGATGACATCCCTTCCACTGTACTAGTGACACGTTCAGCGGTACTGTATCTGATGACATCCCTTCCACTGTACTAGTGACACGTTCAGCGATACTGTATCTGATGACATCCCTTCCACTGTACTACTGACACGTTCAGCGGTACTGTATCTGATGACATCCCTTCCACTGTACTAGTGACACGTTCAGCGGTACTGTATCTGATGACATCCCTTCCACTGTACTAGTGACACGTTCAGCGGTACTGTATTTGATGACATCCCTTCCACTGTACTAGTGACGCGTTCAGCGGTACTGTATCTGATGACATCCCTTCCACTGTACTACTGACACGTTCAGCGGTACTGTATCTGATGACATCCCTTCCACTGTACTACTGACACGTTCAGCAGTACAGTATCTGATGACATACCTTCCACTGTACTAGTGACACGTTCAGCGGTACACGTTCAGCGGTACTGTATCTGATGACATCCCTTCCACTGTACTAGTGACACGTTCAGCGGTACACGTTCAGCTGTACTGTATCTGATGACATCCCTTCCAGTGTGCTAGTGACACGTTCAACGGTACTGTATCTGATGACATCCCTTCCACTGTACTACTGACACGTTCAGCGGTACACGTTCAGCGGTACTGTATCTGATGACATCCCTTCCACTGTACTAGTGACACGTTCAGCGGTACTGTATCTGATGACATCCCTTCCACTGTACTAGTGACACGTTCAACGGTACTGTATCTGATGACATCCCTTCCACTGTACTAGTGACACGTTCAACGGTACTGTATCTGATGACATCCCTTCCACTGTACTACTGACACGTTCAGCGGTACTGTATCTGGTGACATCCCTTCCACTGTACTACTGACACGTTCATCGGTACTGTATCTGATGACATCCCTTCCACTGTACTAGTGACACGTTCAACGGTACTGTATCTGATGACATCCCTTCCACTGTACTACTGACACGTTCAGCGGTACTGTATCTGGTGACATCCCTTCCACTGTACTACTGACAGGTTCAGCGGTACTGTATCTGATGACATCCCTTCCAGTGTACTAGTGACACGTTCAGCGGTACTGTATCTGATGACATCCCTTCCACTGTACTAGTGACACGTTCAGCGGTACTGTATCTGATGACATCCCTTCCACTGTACTAGTGACACGTTCAGCGATACTGTATCTGATGACATCCCTTCCACTGTACTACTGACACGTTCAGCGGTACTGTATCTGATGACATCCCTTCCACTGTACTAGTGACACGTTCAGCGGTACTGTATCTGATGACATCCCTTCCACTGTACTAGTGACACGTTCAGCGGTACTGTATTTGATGACATCCCTTCCACTGTACTAGTGACGCGTTCAGCGGTACTGTATCTGATGACATCCCTTCCACTGTACTACTGACACGTTCAGCGGTACTGTATCTGGTGACATCCCTTCCACTGTACTAGTGACACGTTCAGCGGTACTGTATCTGGTGACATCCCTTCCACTGTACTAGTGACACGTTCAGCGGTACTGTATCTGGTGACATCCCTTCCACTGTACTAGTGACATGTTCAGCGGTACTGTATCTGGTGACATCCCTTCCACTGTACTAGTGACACGTTCAGCTGTACTGTATCTGGTGACATCCCTTCCACTGTACTAGTGACACGTTCAGCGGTACTGTATCTGGTGACATCCCTTCCACTGTACTAGTGACACGTTCAGCGGTACTGTATCTGGTGACATCCCTTCCACTGTACTAGTGACACGTTCAGCGGTACTGTATCTGGTGACATCCCTTCCACTGTACTAGTGACATGTTCAGCGGTACTGTATCTGATGACATCCCTTCCACTGTACTAGTGACACGTTCAGCGGTACTGTATCTGGTGACATCCCTTCCACTGTACTACTGACACGTTCAGCGGTACTGTATCTGGTGACATCCCTTCCACTGTACTAGTGACATGTTCAGCGGTACTGTATCTGATGACATCCCTTCCACTGTACTAGTGACACGTTCAGCGGTACACGTTCAGCGGTACTGTATCTGATGACATCCCTTCCACTGTACTAGTGACACGTTCAGCGGTACTGTATCTGGTGACATCCCTTCCACTGTACTAGTGACACGTTCAACGGTACTGTATCTGATGACATCCCTTCCACTGTACTAGTGACACGTTCAGCAGTACTGTATCTGATGACATCCCTTCCACTGTACTAGTGACACATTCAGCGGTACTGTATCTGGTGACATCCCTTCCACTGTACTAGTGACACGTTCAGCGGTACTGTATCTGATGACATCCCTTCCACTGTACTAGTGACACGTTCAGCGGTACTGTATCTGGTGACATCCCTTCCACTGTACTAGTGACATGTTCAACGGTACTGTATCTGATGACATCCCTTCCACTGTACTAGTGACACGTTCAGCTGTACTGTATCTGATGACATCCCTTCCACTGTACTAGTGACATGTTCAGCAGTACTGTATCTGATGACATCCCTTCCACTGTACTACTGACATGTTCAACGGTACTGTATCTGATGACATCCCTTCCACTGTACTAGTGACACGTTCAGCGGTACTGTATCTGGTGACATCCCTTCCACTGTACTAGTGACACGTTCAGCTGTACTGTATCTGGTGACATCCCTTCCACTGTACTACTGACATGTTCAACGGTACTGTATCTGATGACATCCCTTCCACTGTACTAGTGACACGTTCAGCTGTACTGTATCTGATGACATCCCTTCCACTGTACTAGTGACACGTTCAGCTGTACTGTATCTGATGACATCCCTTCCACTGTACTAGTGCCTTGCAACAGTTTTCATACTGCTTTAGTGAACAAAAAAACCAAAAAAATACATTCGATTCAAGGCTCTTTCACACAGTTGTCAGACCTCTGTGTCGCCATTGCCTCTGTTCTGGCATATTACTAAACACTGATAGTTAATAATAATTTTTTAAAAGCCTAGCTGTAAGAAATGACACTTGAAGAATGGCTCAAAGACAGGGCTAATGGGCACAGACCCCTTTTTTCAAGACCAACGTGCTCTGAGAAAGTAAGACTCCATAACATAGGTGTCTATGAATGGGGAGTACACTGAATGTGTAACACTAACTCAAGCTGATTTTGTTGACAGATAGGCAGCTTTTTTTGTTCCCTCAACAGGCTTCATAGTATAATAAGCTAAATAGGCTCTGTCATCTATCCATTCCCTTAGATTTTGCTTTCAGGGAAAACTAATCAACTGAGGTAGAAAAATAACTTATGGCATACATAATTCTTAGGTTTTATTCATGATAAAACAGCAGCGGAATGGAATTAAATACCTTGGGAAGCTGTCTGTTTCAACCCCATGATGCTTGTCTTCAGGAAATGTATCTTGCCATTATTCTGCCACAAGAGGCCTGGCAGTTTTATCTGCAGATGAGATACAAAATTAAGCTGCTGATAATGTTCGACGAATACATATGTTATGCTTTCTCCTACAGACAAAGTTTAACAAAAAAACTCAAATGTGTTCATGTCCTCTGGATCAAGGCCAGTCGAATGTGTTATAGTTGATAGAATTTAAGAAACATTATTCCTTCATCCTTGCCACACATCAAATACAACTACAGTATATTCACAATGGGATTCTTTGCTTAGAAAATTGCAAAGAAAAGCACAATACTCCTCCTTTTGTCTTCCAAATACTCCAGAATTCCTCTGGTACATTCAAAGTCATACGCTTGTCAATTTTTAGCCTATTGAGGTACCTTAACCCTCCTTTTAGATAATGTAAATTCAAAAGCAAGCCAAATGCTCTTAGCAGTATGTCGTGCTTTGACTAAATCTTTAGAGGTACTGCACATATCACAATCACTTTCCTGAGTTTTCAAAAAAGAGAACATCAAAAGAAATGATGTCTATAAATTAGAGTTCAGATTAACAATACCACACACTTTCTCCTGATCAGAGACCGCAAAGCAGACACAGTTGAGGAATAGTGTTTCAATGGAAAAAAGCTTTTAAAAAAAATGTTTTTGTCTCATATTAAAGCTTTTTATATTAGCACATGCCACCAAAGTAGATTGTGAGGCGAAGAAAATAATAACACAAAATAAAAGAGCACCACTTCAGGCACTTGATAGAAACTAAATCTCCAGAACAGCAGAATGATATATACACACACAGAGGTTCCATTCTGTTACACTCTACCCTATAGTCTCTAGGTCCCGTGTGGCTCAGTTGGTAAAGCATGGCATTTGCAACACCAGGGTTGTGGGTTCAAATCCCATGGGGGACCAGTACAAAAATGTATGTCACTGGATAAGAGTGTCTGCTCAATGACTAAAGTGTGATGAAAAATATACCCACTTGTACCTTGGGAGGTGATGCTTGGCCTCAGTGGTTTCAAGTGTCAAAGTAAAGTTTCTCTGTGTTGTGTGCAGATTGCCAGCTGTTGTCTAAAGCGTGCCTTTGCTTCCCTCCTTTACTGAACTGCAGGTGTTAAGGTCACCACTATCTGTCATTTCCCCTTGCCTAGTTTACTGAGGAGAGAATTCTAAATGGTAAACCTCTAAAGGGGTTTCCTACCCACATGTTCTAATACCTCAGCTTCATTGACTACAACCAAACATTTTATTCCATTCGGTGTATGTATCCAGTTCTTTTTGTGATATACTGGGCTGGAATTTGCTAAATCCATTTTCAAAGTCTTGGTAGGAGACTGGTCTCATCTGGCTGGGATGGATGGCTGAGAGGTCAGAAGCTGGGATGCCATGGAGCTGTCCTACCACTGCCTCCTGGCACAGCTGGGCCACGTCCAGTCCTGAAAAGCCTTCCATCCGCTCGACCAGCAGTGACACCTCTTTGTCACTGAGGCAATAGTTGTGCTGTGAGAGTAGTTGGCTAATTATCTGGCGCCGAGCTGTGCTGTCAGGTAGGGGGATGAGGAGCCGTTTGGTGAAGTACCTCCTCAGGGAATCTTGGATCTCCTCAGGCTTACTGGTGGAGCAGACCACTAGGACATGGTCCTCGGCTGTGGTCAGCACACTGTCCAGCTGCATGAGGAGCTCGCTCTGGATCACGTTCACCGGACTCTCCTCGCTGAGATGGGCCGATAGAAGCATGTCAACCTCACTGATGAACACAACTGAGGGCTGGCGACACCGGGCCAACAGGAAGGAGGCCTGGACGATCTTCTCGCCCTCCCCCAGCCACTTGGTCACCAGGGCTGAGCCACTCAGCTGCAGGAAGGCTGCCCCCAGCTGGCTGGCCATGCAGCGGCCCAGCAGTGTTCTGCCTGTTCCCTGAGGTCCGAAGAGAAGGAGGCTCCGAGGTAATGTGGCAAGTCCACTGAACATGTCTGGCCTCAAAATGGGCCACAGAATCTCTTCTTTGATGGCTGCTTTGGCCAGCTCCAGACCAGCTATGTCACTCCAGTCCACTGGGGGACCGGGCTGAAGGATCTCTGTGGTGACCAACTCCACCACGCTGGCATCGCTGTTCTTCAGCTGCTCCTCTGCAACGTGGCTGGATGAGGTAGCTCTGCCAATGTCCGACCCTGCAATGGAATGGGAGAGTTGCTCTTCACTTTGCTCACCCGTGATAGGGGATCCAAATTTTCCAAAGGACTCACCTGATCTCAGGCTTCCCACAGAGCTTTTGGTTGATCCATAGGAGGGAGGGGTAAGTGCTCTGCTAGACTGACTGCTAAATTTTCTTTGCTGATCTGAGGATATTGCCTGCTTTGTAGGCTTAAACGCTAAAGATGACACATCAGCATTCCTGTCAAATCCATTCCCTCTGCTTGAGTCTGAGATGCTGTTGTCTGGTATTCTGTACATAGGGCTTTGTGAGGAGCGCTGTTGATTGTAGTTGAAATTACTATAGCTGGAGTCCATATCTCCATGCCCCGTCATGTAGAAAGCTTTTCTTTTCAATGAGTTGGCTGAGCTGCCATTCAAAGGTGTTGGTGCAATTGGTGCATGGTTATGGGACTGGTAGGTATAGCCAGAGAGTGTAGAGGGGGGTAGCGGTGTGGGAGCTGCAATGCTGGATGGCAGATAGGAAGAGGGCGGTGGGCCCCCCCCAGGGCTATAGCCAGGGGCAACAACTGTCTGTGAGGGATACCCCGCCGTAGGATAATTGTAGTTGGAGATGTTGGGAGACCCCACGTTGTAGCTGGGCACTAGAGTAGTGGGAGGTGGTGGAAGAGGGGGTTGTATGAGACCAGCACTGTGCATAGGAGAAGGGTGTTGAGAGGGGAGGCCTGGGTTGGTCTGCCCGCTGTAACTAGAGTGCAGGTAGGAGCCATTGTAGCCTGTAGCGTATTCCTGAGAGGACAGACCCGAGTGTAGACTGGTGGTCGTGTGACTCCCACAGTTACTTCTGGAATAGCTGGGCTCGTTCAGGCTGCTGGCCACCCCTGGGGTGCTACCTATGCTGGCCGACACGTCTGTAGGGGGAAGTGCAGCTGTCATTCCAGCTTTGTTCACAGATATAACATCTGGACCGCAGTTCATTGAGTAAATCCCCTCCTGCCAGGACTCACTCTCTGACTTACGTCCGTTGAGGAGTCCAGGAGTGCCATCGGAATACGAGCAGAGCAGCGCTCTTTCACTCGGACTCTCTAAAATCCCAGAGTACTTCTCTGCGTATTTCTTCAGCAGGTTGGAGGCGGTGAGTGCAGAGATGTCGTCGTTTGCCCAAGCATACTGGTAGGTGCGCTGCAGGTGCCCCCGGTAGGCCTCTACTTTGTGTGCAGGGGAGCGGGTGGTGGAGGAGATATCAAAGTGCTGCTCGGCCCACTGCGCATGCTCTGGGGTCCACTGCATCTTTAGGCCTAAACACCCGACAAAAAGAGAGAGGGATGGGTCAAAATGACTATCAGATAGCAGTTGCTAATTATTATCAGTTTTCTCAAGTAGATGACAGCATTTTGTGTCGAGAAAAAAAGTTTGAACATTTAACATGGTGGATAAGTTGTCTTTGTGGCAATGAACTGACAAATTACTTTGTTTTTTTTCTCCCAATTTCCAATACCTTCATACAACTAACATCCTCTACTGCAAAACAGGCTCTGCTGACCAGTTAATTCATGGTCAATGTGTGGATTTGGGATGCAACACCTGGTTAGCAAAGTATAATGCACCCTGCACAGAACAGAATGTCATAGACAGTGCAGGTCAGTCTATAATCCAACTCTCATGTAAGGCATTCTGAGACAGTTTCAAATCTGCTTCGAGGAGTGCAGCAAAGCAATCTCTCAGGCAGCGCTCTGTTGCTTCCATCACAACAACCCCACTGCCCAGCATGAATTACAACGGCCCTGTGTCTGGCTACTGCTTCCCAGTCTACAGAGTGAGAGGGAAAAAACATTCCTCACTTGTCTTTCTCTCTTCCCAGACTTTATTTCACTGCCTCCAGGGCTCAAAAGGCATGATCAAGTTTAATCCTAAACTCCATCTACAAACACAAGTCATTACATATGCTGTCATCTTAGACTCAGCATGGGATTATCAAAGAAAGATATACTCAAGAAAGAAACAGACCGTTGTGTTTACAGTGTTAAAACAAACATCGACATGACGCGCACACACGCACACACACACACACACATACACACACACACACATACACACACACACACACACACACACACACACACACACACACACACACACACACACACACACACACACACACACACACACACACACACACACACACACACACACACACACAGTCCTTATTTAAGTCAATCTGACTTAAAACTCTATTGGTAAACACTGAATCACACCGCAAAACCATCCATTCCTGCTTTATTGGTCTGCCTCAGCCAGCCACACGTGCAGCAGCACAATATGACATCGCCCAGTAGCCTAAGTCCCCATCCAAGTCTTTCAGAGACAAACAGAGAGCATCAAGCGGCGGATTACAGCGTAGTGTTTGTCTAGTAACAGAGAAGCATGTGGTTTCCCTCATGACTCCCTTCCAGCCGCTTGCTCAGCCGCCAAACCAGGCACCAGGAGCTAATTAGCAGGATGCTGCTGAGCTAATTGTGTTAATTTACAAGGTTTTAGTCAAAGAGATCCACGCTACAGTACGGCTCACGCAGCTGTCAGCCTTTCCAAGCTAATGGTTAAGAAAAGCCCATGGCAAAGAGCCCAGTCACTCACAGCAGCCATAATATACCGTAGCTAGCAGCAAGTCTATCCACAGTAAATACAATCTATAGAGCAAGAGAGACAAGTCTGTACCACTTCAAACAAAGGAGAACACACAGACAGACATATCCAAGTAACAGTGTACTTGAAGAGGCAATATGAAAATACTTAGCATTAAATAATAGGGATGATATGATAATAGGGAATGATCAGCCGATTATGAGGAATAGGCTACATACAGTGCTGTAGGTGTTCTAGGGGACTGCTTGTGGCTGTCTTGGGACTTGAGAAAGTTACTTTCACCGATTACTGTACTCTTAGACCTTTCATATTTCTAGCATTACTCAACCTTTATGTTCTAGGTCATTAAGTCCTCTTGATGCATGTGGGTGGTGCATAACAATACAAAAAAGTACGATATTTCAAGTGGTACATTTTTTTCTGCAACAACACATTCAAGTGTATAAGAGCCTCAAACTAAATATTCTGCCTCTCATTTTAATGGCTTTTTTAAATCTTTTTTTTCACATGATCTGTGCACATTATCTGACAACATCAATTTCTAGCTTTGCATAAGCCAAGAGATTGGATAGAAAACATATTTGGTCACCAGAGACCGTCTTCTACAATTGTTGTCCCTCACATTCAACAGAAATCATTTTCAGTGTCACCATTATACATAGTGCAGAAAGATACTTTCTCCTTTGAAATCCTCTCTGCACAAAGTGCCACTTTAGACAATCCGAGAGGTGCTTCTCGCAAAGTGTACTTACACATCTCAATATCAAATCAATTTCTGGGTGATAATTAAGTACCTTACTGGGATTTATTTGAATTAAAACGGTCAAAAAGAAACAGAAACAACAATTCTTAGCAAAGAGCAATTTCTCAAGCACGCATTTTGCTAGGACTGCCTTGGAGTGGTCTGAGAGGCAGGGTGTATATATATATACTAAACACAGGAAAATCACGTTTTTGACTGCACGTTGGCCATGAATGAAATGGAAAGCCAGCAAGAAAAGAAAATGTTTTAAATACAGCAAGTCAGTGAAAACCCACTGAACTGTGGATGAGGGCTAACACGGAGAGCCATCCCTCGCTCTGTAGAAAGGGGCATACCGCTTCACTTCGAAAGGTGTTTGACAAACTATAAACAAAATGCATAAACAAAATGCTGTTTCCCCCCCACATACTATGTCCTTGCCTAGCCTAGCCATGGCTTTCAGTCAAGACATGTGAGGTAAAGGTCGACCGATTAATCGGAATGGCCGATTAATTAGGGCCGATTTCAAGTTTTCGTAACAACCGGAAATCGGCATTTTTGGACACCGATTTGGCCGATTAAAAATATATATATATATTATTTTTTTTTACACCTTTATTTAATCTTTATTTAACTAGGCAAGTCAGTTAAGAACGCATTCCTATTTTCAATGACGGCCTAGGAACGGTGGGTTAACTGCCTTGTTCAGGGGCAGAACGACAGATTTTTACCTTGTCAGCTCAGGGATTCAATCTTGCAACCTTACAGTTAACTAGTCCAATGCTCTAACCACATGCCTCTCATTGCACTCCACGAGGAGCCTGCCTGTTACGCGAATGCAGTAAGCCAAGGTAAGTTGCTAGCTAGCATTAAACTTATCTTATAAAAAACAATCAATCAATCAATCATAATCACTAGTTAACTACACATGGTTGATGATATTACTAGTTTATCTAGCGTGTTCTGCGTTGCATATAATCGATGTGGTGCGTATCGTTGCTCCAATGTGTACCTAACCATAAACATCAATTCCTTTCTTAAAATCAATACACAGAAGTATATATTTTTAAACCTGCATATTTAACTAAAAGAAATCCAGGTTACAGGCAATATTAACCAGGGGAAATTGTGTCACTTCTCTTGCGTTCATTGCACGCAGAGTCAGTGTATATGCAACAGTTTGGGCCGCCTAATTAGCCAGAATTTTACGTAATTATGACATAACATTGAAGATTGTGCAATGTAACAGCAATATTTAGACTTATGGATGCCACCTGTTAGATAAAATACAGAACGGTTCCGTATTTCACTGAAAGAATAAACGTCTTGTTTTCGAGATGATAGTTTCCGGATTTGACCATATTAATGACCTAAGGCTTGGATTTCTGTGTGTTATCATGTTATAACTAAGTCTATGATTTGATAGAGCAGTCTGACTGAGCGACGGTAGGCACCAGCAGGCTCGTAAGCATTCATTCAAACAGCACTTTCGTGCGTTTGCCAGCAGCTGTTTATGACTTCAAGCCTATCAACTCCCGAAATTAGGCTGGTGTAATGTGATGTGAAATGGCTAGCTAGTTAGCGGGGTGCGCGCTAATAGCGTTTCAAACGTCACTCGCTCTGAGACTTGGAGTGGTTGTTCCCCTTGCTCTGCATGGGTTACGCTGCTTCGAGCACAGGTAGGAGCGAGGAGAGGGGGGGAAGCTATACTGTTACACTTGCAATACTAAAGTGCCTATAAGAACATCCAATAGTCAAAGGTTAATGAAATACAAATGGTATAGAGAGAAATAGTCCTATAATTCCTATAATAACTACAACCTAAAACTTCTTACCTGGGAATATTGAAGACTCATGTTAAAAGGACCCAACAGCTTTCATATGTTCTCATGTTCTGAGCAAGGACCTTAAACGTTAGCTTTCTTACATGGCACATATTGCACTTTTACTTTCTTCTCCAACACTTTGTTTTTGCATTATTTAAACCAAATTGAACATGTTTCATTATTTATTTGAGGCTAAATTGATTTTATTGATGTATTATATTAAGTTAAAATAAGTGTTCATTCAGTATTGTTGTAATTGTCATTATTACAAATACATTTTTAAAAATCGTCCGATTAATCGGTATCGGCTTTTTTTGGTCCTCCAATAATCGGTATTGGTGTCGGCGTCGAAAAATCATAATCGGTCGACCTCTAATGTGAGGACACTTGAATGATGTCAATCTGACCCAGTAACTACATGAAATGTGATTACACACTTCATGGATGACATTAGCATGGACAACTGTGTTGATTTAAAGCGTCTCCATACGTCAATAAAAATATCAAGGAAAACTGCTCCTAACACTTAACTCCTAACGTCTAATACGGATTTTTAAGGGAGTACCTTTAGGTTAAACATTTACTCATTTACATCAGTAAATTAAGAGTGTGTTGCGCGCGCACACACCACACAAACCAAATCAGGCAACAATGCCAACTTTCTCTAGGTCTTGTGTTAGCCCATAGACGTATGATTCACATGATCCCGTCTGCATAGAAATACAATAATATCCACAGCTTCCTTTCAGTCTTGCAACTGGTATAATTACTGACTGTTCCATTAGTGGAATGTTTTCAGACAGCCTGAGGGCGTAAGCTAAAATTCCTCTGATTAGCAATTCACAAAAAGCTCTTTGTTTAACTTAGCAGTCTCCTCTGTTGGTCAAATGCAAAACAGCATCCTCCAAATCTATGGGATACATGTCATTGGTCAGTTACATATTTCTTTGTTTTTGTTCAAAATGGCACTCGTAATGTATAAAAATGACATGCTGAAGTACAAAACCCTTTGACTAGATATTGTATGGTGTTTAATTTCTGCTACTGCGATCATCTCCAATGAAACAGAGACACTGACCTTTTTGGGAACTATTAATCTTGGTTGCCTTGGCCATTTTTAAGCAAACAGAACTGGGCCTCTGCTCTGTCCATCCAATTTCCCAGTGCGTAAATTGGACCACCGCTTGCACAATTCTCTATTCATTACTGGGCTGCTGAAAGGAAGCACAGAGGTGGCAGAGCGTTTTTCTTTTCCTTTTTCTCTGTGCCTGTGTGTGTGTGTGTGTGTGTGTGTGTGTGTGTGTGTGTGTGTGTGTGTGTGTGTGTGTGTGTGTGTGTGTGTGTGTGTGTGTGTGTGTGTGTGTGTGTGTGTGTGTGTGTGTGAGAGAGGGAAAGAAGAGCGAGAGAGAGAGGGCAATGCCTTTTAGGAGGATTCCCAAGCATAGAAAGCTGGACTCTCTTTTGGGGTGGGGGAGGGTTGAGGTAGCTAGCTGTCGTAATTGAAACGTGGCCTAATCAGACTCATTACCATTTCCAGCAATTTGCACCACCAAAGATGCTTATTAGGTAACTGTGTTTAATAAGCCGCCTTTTAGAAAATGAACTGTAATGAGCTCTTTAAAGTCAGACTTGAGCGTGATTATGCACTGGAAGTGTTTTGCAGGGCTGAAGCAGACTGGTACATTTAGTCGTGTACAATGTCATAATTAATCTGCACACACTCTGCACTCCACAGCACACAATAGCCACAGCTGAGCCAGTAGACCTGCTGAAAAATGTGTATAATTACTGATCATTACAGCCCTGGGATTTTCATCTGTGGATGTAAACATAATTATGAGAGCTTTTGCATTTTATATCGCACACACAGACCTCTGGATATGACAAGCGTGCAAATACTGTCGACAGACAATTACATTTACCAGTAAAAACAAGCTCATATTCAAATTAAAATTCACTCAAGATATTTCGAGGGGGAGAGAATATTCCAATGCAATATGTAGAGGCAATCGGCATGGCAACTGAAGCCCATTCATCTCACATATCAAGTTGACCATTTAAACTCAATTTAGAGGTCCATGTGGCAGTAATTCCGATGAATCTATAGACCGCAGGGCGCCATTTAACCCCTCATTTAGTAAAGATATGCCTTCCTCAGTCACTGTCTTTTTCACTGTTTCTGCCCATCCATTTCTCAGCCAGACTAGACTGTCAATGAATTTGATGCAGTTTTGCAGTGTGCTTTGTCTGTCACTGATGCTGGGCATCAGTAGCCAGATTAGATTCCAACCTTACACTTGCGGACCAGGCTTCCTGTTGAGATATGGATCAGAAAACGTACTTCAATCCAGCGATGAGAAATTGTGTTGTACTCAGAATTGTCCCATTATCCCAACTGTTACACTGAGAAGATAGAACGACTCCTAGTTTTTCAGAGAAACTGCCCTTTTCGTCCTCATGCTAGGTAGCAGAAGGTACAACACATCCATGGATTGAGGTACGTTTTCTGAGCCATATCTCGCACTGGCTTCACGGTGTCTTAATCTAAACAGGAAGCCTGTTTGACCGCAGTGGATCTTTAAGCAAGCGTAGGGTCGGAATCTATTCTGGCTAGGGCATCAGATGATCCAAATGAACCAGACACTCATAACAATTTACCTCCATTGTATGGTAATCAAATTAAATATTCAAAGCACAATTAATCAAGTAATTACCTTTGAATATGGTCAGAGAGCAGTCAACATCATAGTATTGTGGTTAATTGTTGTATGTTTCGCACTGACTAAGGAAGCTAAGCAACAGATTCCAGACGATTCCAAGGCAATTCATGCAGGATATGATTGTAAATCTATGATGCACTTATCTTTGATGTAGTTGGCCTGTCAGTCAAACAGTACATTTGCTGTGACAAGGCCACTCTTTGTACTCACAGTAATATTAATTTGATGCTTTTCTCAGAGAACACACGGCACAGACACAGCCCGCTGTGACAGAGCTGTAATCATTTCAATCTAGTAAACACAGATTCTTCCCTTTCAAAGCAGCCCGCTCCTTCAGTGATACAATGTGCCTCTTCCCTTTTCTTGTTCCTGGAAGCGCAGGCACTCTTACCTGCGGCAATATATCCTAGAGGGAACGCGAGTAGAGACGAGTGTCTCAGTGTGGCATTTACCCAGCAGCAGATGTGGGCCTGAAAATACAAACAGGTCTCCAAGTCTCCAAATATATACAGTTGTACCCAACTTGTATCAAACCACTTTTATTAAGACATAGGCTGCCAACAGGTACAGCTGCTTCATTTCAGCTGTTTGTGTTCGATGGATGGCATAGGAAAATGTCAACGCAGCGCTTTAGGAAAAATCGGATCACTTTGTTCATATCTATTCTACCAGTGTCATTCTTTCTTCTACCAAACAAAGCTTTATTGTCTGTGATTTAATTGGATTACACAAAATATACTTTGATCATTTAAAATAATTGAACTTTTCTGCTCTCTTTTCTAGACACAATGCATAGTTGACCTTTAACATCCGTTGGAGGCTGGACAAATTAATCAAACTCAGACACGGTACTAGAAAAATATTTAGGATTGAATTATAATTGAGAAAATCTCTCTCTCTCGCTCTCTCTCTCTCTCTCTCTCTCTCTCTGTCTCAGTTCCAGCATCTCTTTCCCCCAATTACATTATTAGAGAAAGAAAGGCCTTTCACCACCTGGATGGTCATCTATCAATACCAATAACATGTTGTAATTATTGACATTTAATTGTAGTAATTATAAATCATTACACAGTATTTTCTTATATTAAGTACAGTGGATGCATCATATTTCAAGAGCCCGGGATATATGTGCACACGACAGCAGGGAGTGTAATGACTATCTATTATCTTATAATGCTTGTAATAATACTTTTCAAGTATCTTATTTCATGAAGATTGGTCTAGACATACTGTGTAACTAAAACTATAACGCATTGAAAATGTAAATGAGATACAAACCATGTCAACGCAGACTAATGGAACGTGAGAAACCCCGCAAATGGTGACTTCCAACCAAAAAAGGATAGTTTCAAATCTAACAGAAACACACGTGAGCGCACAGACACAGTTATTTTGGCTTGACTGAAAACTATAGCCACATCATAATAATTGAAACTGCTTGACGTCAAAATGTTCAATTTTCTGCAGTCTGACTTGGGGCGGTTCTGAAAACGATCAGGAGCGCAAAGCAGCCTGATCCTGTCGGTAGAGACAACAGACACAACGAGATGTCTGGGAGCCCTCCCTCCCTCTCTCCCTCCCTCCATCACTCTCACTCTCTCGCCCTGACAAAACAAGGAAACACATGCATCTATGGCACCATCTCCATTGCTATTCAAATCTTCTAGCGTTGCATTTTCATGGCCGATGATTCTTTTACATTTTTTTATTTGCACAAAGCTTCCTTTTTCCACACTGTATACGTATGCCCATAAAGTACTGGACACATTTCGACCTCTTTATCAAACGCTACACAGAAATGCTGAAGAACAGCAATGAATCATCATCATTATGCAAATCCCCTACACCTAACAACGCTTGTCCTGGTTTGTCGGCCTGTGTAGACTATTATAATAATTAATTTGAGTGCATGGGGACATCTAAGATTTTCTCCACAATTGCAATAGGGTATGTTATTAAATAAGACAATACTGTAAAGTAATATAAATGAACTTCAGCACCAAGCGTGTCACACTGTACCTGCAAGTTTATCACCAAAAAATGTGAACATCAAAAATATTTGAACATCGTTACAATGCAATGTTACTTTCGGTACTTTTTTGACAATGTTACTTTCGGTACTTCTGTCAAATGTGTCTCACATCATATCAGGATTGAGAGGATCAAGTCAGTCTAGTAATATGTCTGAATCTTCTCAACGGGGCAGTAGTAAGCCAGCCAGGCTACTTGTCTTCTCAAGGGGGCAGTAGTAAGCCAGCCAGGCTACTTGTCTTCTCAAGGGGGCAGTAGTAAGCCAGCCAGGCTACTTGTCTTCTCAAGGGGGCAGTAGTAAGCCAGCCAGGCTACTTGTCTTCTCAAGGGGGCAGTAGTAAGCCAGCCAGGCTACTTGTCTTCTCAAGGGGGCAGTAGTAAGCTAGCCAGGCTACTTGTCTTCTCAAGGGGGCAGTAGTAAGCCAGCCAGGCTACTTGTCTTCTCAAGGGGGCAGTAGTAAGCTAGCCAGGCTACTTGTCTTCTCAAAGGGCAGTAGTAAGCTAGCCAGGCTACTTGTCTTCTCAAGGGGGCAGTAGTAAGCTAGCCAGGCTACTTGTCTTCTCAAGGGGGCAGTAGTAAGCTAGCCAGGCTACTTGTCTTCTCAAGGGGGCAGTAGTAAGCTAGCCAGGCTACTTGCGCTTGCTCATGCAGCTACAGTGCAAGCCACTTTTGAGAAGCAAGCGAGAGAAGAGAGAAAATGCAGACAACATGGCTTCTAATGAAAACATCATACCTCCACACCAGCAACTTGTTGACAAAACTGGCTCCGGAAGGGAACTATGGGAATACTTTGCTTACAGAGTAGATGATGATAATAATGATAATAATAATAATAATTTTGAGAGTGCTTATATTTGTCCTGTTACACACAAATATGTAATGCAAATGTGTTTCTTGCAGAGCCAACTCCCCCTGAGACACTCGCATGGAGTGGGGTCATAGCCAGGGTCACCATTGTCCAGCTCTCCTAGGGGGCCAGCCCGCCAAAACAACTATGCAAAAGGTTTTACAAAGCAGTGAGTGCAAGGGAGGTTTATTTGACCAAAACGACATAAAAACAATTTTACACATGACATTTGCAATGTAACGTTATTCTACTAGCAACTATATAATTATCTTCCCGTTTGTATGGGCTTGCTAACAGTAACCAGCCAACCCTGCAGCCTTGGGCGGAGCACTGCACCCTGGGAGTCGTAGCATGCTGTGTAAGATCCATTGGAGAGACTATTGCAATACAGAAGCTTCAGAAATGAGCTTCAAATTGTTATTGTATGTCATTTTGGAACTAAATTATTAATATAATATGTTAAATGATATAGTTGTAATGAACAATAAATCATAGGTTGAATACATTTAATTTGACCCAATACTTAGGCAATAGATGAGCAAATGATGCATCAAATTCATTTTAAAACAGTTTAGATGTAATTGTACAATTATGTTGTATGCTCTCAGTCTGAGATATGGTTTTGAATAAGGAACATTTAAGATATATAAAAATAAATGTAATATAGAATAGAATATATTCTATTTCTTATTTTAGTAGTTCTACCAGTTATCTACATATTGTTCTATGTTTAAAAAATTAAGCCCAGTGGTTACTCTGTAACTTTAGCTAGCATTTTGAGCACCTTACCACGGAAAGGTCTGTGCATGGCCCTGAAGGGCAGAACCCAGAAAAAGCTTAAGTTTGTCCTCATATTAGGACCAATCTCTATAGAGCAAGTGTTCACGCTCAAAGTCACTGATCAGCCGATGCTGTGTATTCTTCCTCTGCAGATGTCATGGGAAGATTTAAATGTTCACACATTAACTGAATCATGTTATAAATATACATGACAACACATTGTCAAACAGGCTACTCTATATTCCCAACAAGTTATATCTACCGTAGCTTTGATTGGACTGATCATGTCAACATCATACCTTCAAATCCTTTTCAATCATTGTCATCTGAAGAGAAATTATAGATAAATTGTATCGGTGCTCATAGGCCATTGGACATAAACATTACACAACAAGTTGGAAATCACAAATTCAATAATGAATGCTAAGGCACCACTGCAGCCCCGGGTTCGATCCCAGGCTGTGACCGGGAGACGCATGAGGTGGAGCACAATTGGCCCAGCGTCGTCCGGGTTAGGGGAGGGTTTGGCCGGCCGGGATGTCTTTGTCTCATCGTGCTCTAGTGACTCCTTGTGGCGGACCGGGCAACTGCAGCAAGTTTGACAGTGTTTCCTTTGACACATTGGTGCGGCTGGCTTCCATTTTAAGCAAACAAGTGTGTCAAGAAGCAGTGCGGCTCTCGACCTTCGCCGAGTCTGTAGGGGAGCTGCAGCGATGAGACAAGATCGTAACTACCTATTGAATATCACGAAAAAGGGGGTAACGCCATGGGATAGAAAAGTTTGAATACGTTGGCCATGCTGTCAATCCAGAATGACTGGACAACTGGGAACTCGGATAAAACTAGCTCCAACTGGGAAAATACAGAAAATATTTTTAGATGGTCATCCAACTCGAAATTCCAAGTCAGGATTTCGGGATTCTATCTAGAGCCCACAAGAAGGACCGCTGCGAAACCTTCCTGTTCAAGCGAACACAGCACAACAAGGTGAGTACAACAATGTATTGCATGCTGCTGCATCAATTATGTAATATGCCAGGGAGATATGTATACTGTAGCTAAGACAGTAATACTAAGTGTATGTTGTGTAGTAAGCTGTTAGTAGCCCATGTGCCTCACCCTAATAATTTGGTCACTTTCTCCCTCATAATATAGTCTACTGTTCTGACTTGGTGGTGCACATGTAGCCTATAGCCTGTTTTAGGGAAATAGAATCATTGAATATTGTGAGAGCTTTCATTGTCTGCTTATATATCCCCTTTATTTATCCTACGGTTCTGACTTGGTGTACAGAGGGAATACCTTAAGAATGGCCCATTTTCTGAATTCTGTCGCTGTACATTTAAAAAGCTTGATCATTAAAGTCTTAATCGAAATTTCGGATTGCTTCTTATCCACTCGTCGTGAATTAATGCCATAGTTTATACATCTCAATTGTCAGTAGAAACCACATTTGTTTAAGCAAGTCAGCCATATCAGCTATGTTTTTTTTAAAGGCAGTAAATGAGTCTGAATGAACTGTTTCGCTGCCAGACAAGGCTCCGCCGATAGCCAGGTGTAGCAGTGGTAAGGATTCACTCCATGGTGCTGAAAAGAAAGCTCTGCTGTTGGGACAGCTTTATGTAGGCCCTAACAGTTTGTGGGCACCGTTTGTCACCGTTATAGTGCAATTCATGTATTGTTTAGTGTTGTGTTTTGTTGTGTAGTGGCTTAGCCTTCATGCATCTAAAAAAAAATTGGTCAGTTTGCCCCACCAAAATGTTCATGCTAAAATCGACACTGGTAACATGTATTAGTAAACTTTTCTAATGAACCATTGAGACATTAGCGTCGCTGTCTGATTAAACTAAACAGATGAAAAGCTCTCTGTTAACAACGGATACTAGAGGTGCTTCTCAGGAGAAACTTATCTGGGCTGACATCTGAACTACAGACAGTATAATAACAACATATTGATCTGTCATTTGTAAACAAACTCACCGGAGCTTAGAGGCATCAAACGTGCTGTTAGAGCGTAAGAGGGCAGAGGATGGTTCAATGTACCAAGTGCGAACACTACTTCTACTCTGAATAATCAAGGAACGAATGTTAAAATGTATTGATTCCAAATTAATTCTTTGATAGTTTTAGTTTGCTTACATACACACATATATATAGCGTTCCTGAGCTGTCAGAGATATTCATTATACTATGACTCTTGAGGCCAAGAGACACGCAAGGCTACCTCTACAGCTAAATCCTCAGACATGCAAAACCAACAGCCCTCAACACAGAAACTGAGAACAAAATGTTCTTGTATGGAGAATAATACAATAAGGACAACTTACAGTAGGATACCATTCAATACTCAAATGGCCTGTTAGCTGAAGAATGATATGATGGTAGTTATTGTTTAAAATGTACTCTGCAGTGGTTTTGCAAGTCTCCCCCTAAGGGATCACTTACACACTTCAAAGGAGAGGAGCTGGGGAAGGCGACCTTGCTACACTAAGGCTCATTGACCAAAATCCACTCTCTCACCAACGCCCCCATACCCAGTCCCAAAAGTCCTATCCCCATAAGGATGTGTCCAATAAAGAGAGCTGTGAACTGGTGGAGAAATTAGGAGGAAGAACGCAAAGCATTCTGGGCGCTTATCACATTTACCACAGATTTTGACTGCATTTCAGCGGTTTAATGGCATGATGAGCCAGTCATTTGATTCACAAACCAATAGGCCAGCCATGTTGGAAATGAACAGATTATCTTGTTCACTGGTCCCATTCACTACTGTGATTACTTCACACTTCCACCCATTAGACTTTACAACAGACTAAAACTGTTGGCGAGGTGTCAGATCTCGCCAGTAATGATAATCTGATTCCTGCTATCTGCGGTCTTGGCAGACTAACAAACTACTAATCTACTTGCGTTTATCAAACAATCCATTTAAAAAAAATATATATATCTATATATCTAATCCTCAGTGCGTGTACCCTGAGTCCTCAGTGTCCACGTAGTTCTATTTTGACAGGCATTTCAGCAGAGGATGTCTGAATTTCAGGACGTCTCCTCACTCTAGTGACAGACAGGAAGGAGTGTGTTATTTCTCTGCTAGTTGCTCTGCAAACACAACTCAGTTTAAAGACTAAAGCAACGAACCCTGGTCAGCAGCTCCCTTTCTCTCTGCTACACATCCCATCCACACTGTGTAACACAACATTGCTAACTCATCTTTCCCCTTTTTTTTTTGTTCTTTTTGTTGTTGTTGTCTAAGCCCTATTTAATCCGGGGGAGGGGGTTCAACTAAGCTATATGGAATTGTTTTAAGAAGGTCATATCAAGGATCATTTTTCTATTTTATTTTGAATTTTAAGACCACTTGGAGTATACAAACAAATATTTTAAAATGATTTGATAAGAATGTATTTTTGGTCTCACTGCTAGTAGCCCATACAAATGCATTGAATAACAGATTCACTACATGGAACAACAGATAGTCCCCCCCCAAAAAATCTAAAGGAAGTTTGAGAGATATAAGATATAAGAAAGATCTGAAAACATTTGTTATTTTTTTAACATTTATTTAACCCCTTATTTTCGGCACTAAAGAGTCTCCATATATACTTCCATAATTATTTTCAACTGGTATCGGGCAACCTTCAGATGAGTCTTCTAGAGCAAAACAACTGACATGTAAGTGTTTGTGAGTGTCTCATCTTTCCATAGAGGGGTCATGACAGTTTGTGAGCCAAACAGTTTGGACACTACAGACGATTTTGTGAGATGTCTCATGGTCTGACAAACACCTTTCACCGCAGATACGGAAGTGCGACATAGGCAGATGCGGTGGATTGAGAGGCATCCAATACAATATTTTTTTTGCACTAGCTTAAACTAGAGATTTTTGTATTATGCTATATGGATTTCCAAGGGACATTGACCTTAGGGGGTTTAAAGTGAACTCTGCTCTTGTGTAAGGAAAAGGCATCCAAGCAGTTTGATAATGCTGGAATAGATCCTATCTTCTATGATGGACAGAACAAGTAAAATTTAGCTATGCCAACAATACAACTCAGCTCGTTTCACTTGTAGGGGGAGTTACTGCTATCCAACTCATGCAGAAATGACAGAAAGTATATCAATCAAGAGGCCTTTGTACTGAAATTGATATAGACGCGCCAGTAATAAAGGTAACAATTAAACGGGTGTCTTTTATACAAAGGAAGTCAAGGCTATTGTTTTATTCGATGACCTCCGATCTATACGACAATTATGGGTTTAAATAGAAGACTAATTGAAAATATCTGATTAAACGTACCAAGAAAGGAACTTTGTCTGTCGCCACAACTAACTTCCCCTGAAGCATGGTCACCATCGACTGCCGGTCTGAAGGAAGGTCATTTCTCCAACACAGGCCAGACAAAAGGTGAAATGAGACAACTGAAGCAATCTTAGGTCAATATGAAATAGAACTTGCTCAGCTATACTGTAATAAAGTTACTGAAGTGAGGTAGGGAAGCTATAAAGGGAAACTTTTACAAGGAGAGCTCTGTCTGGGAGATTGGTTCGCCCACCGGCAAACACCGCCCAGTAAGTGCTCTGTGGCGAGGGGAGTACAGTTACAGTACCAACGAATCTGATTACTATGTGCACCATGTGTCACTCGGTTCACTGCTGTTTTTTTGACCTCCTATCATTGATTGTCATTTTGTCTATCAATCTGCCCTGGTGTTTATTGTGGATATAGTTAATTTCCTACAGCCGAGAATATTTCATGGTTATTCAGGGGGTGGAGAGACCGACCCAGTGACTACCAAAGCTGATCAGAAGCCTCGTGATGAAAACACATCACAGCCTGAGTAAAAATTGGCATTCCCATTGTGCTGGGATAGTCCTCCTGAATAAGACAACTCTATTCATCCATGCATGAGCTCTCACTGCCTGGATTCAGCTGTCATCCAACTATTGGTTTTATTTATTGATTTTACCCTGATTTTACCAGGTAAGTTGACTGAGAGCCCATTCTCATTTACAGCAACGACCTGGGGAATAGTTACAGGGGAGAGGACGAATGAACCAATTGCAAGCTGGGGATGATTAGGTGACCGTGATGGTATGAGGGCCAGATTGAGAATTTAGCCAGAACACCAGGGCTTAACACCCCTACTCTTACCATAAGTGCCATGGGATCTTTAGTGACCACAGAGAGTCAGGACACCTGTTTAATGTCCCATCCGAAAGACAGCACCCTACACAGGGCAATGTCCCCAATCACTGCCCTGGGACATTGAGGTATTTTTTTTAGACCAGAGGAAATATTGCCTCCTACTGGCCCTCCAACACCACTTCCAGCAGCAAGCCAGCAGTGGGATGCAGGATGGTATGTTGCTGGCAACAGAGACTAAATAAATAACTCTAAGCTATGTACAGTCATTGTAAAGAAAAAGTTAAGTTGAGCAAAGAAGGGGAGAAAACAAGCAACTGACAAACATGCAGTGATAAGCAGTGTAAACACATTTGACTTTGATCGGCGCCCTATGTGGACTAAACATCCCATGCATAATGGGTACATCAGTGCTGTTCGTCTTCATTGTCTTGGGATCGCTAGAACACTCTCAATCTAAATTAATCAAGTGGCCAATCAAAACAAATTAGGGTGTTTTTGCCAAAAGCTCTCTAAGAAATCTCAAGTGAATCCAGAATCAAGAGTATTGCAGGCTTTTCATTATTATCTCACACAATAAAAGTGAGAAAAGTTAACCCATGGAGCTGGTGTGATTTGGTATCTCTCACTTACTGTAGCACATTTACAATAGGCTTCACTGGTTTACATTGATCATTGGTCAGTTTAATGGCCATAAATGGCGGCCATTGGCAATAAACTGCTGATTGGGCTGCTGGTGGCGGCTGATTGTGTCTGATTGTTGTCCAGTGAGGCCCAGTGTCAACCAGTGTGGGCGGTGCTGATGACAGAGAGGGGGCGGCCTGCTAAGAAGACAGTGATTTGGAGGAAATGAGCCAAGAAGCTTCAGTATAATTAAATGTTCCAGAACATTCCTTTACACATTGGGAAATTAGTGGTCTAAGTTCATTTCTGACATGAGGGTTTGGAGCAATGGATCGGGGTGAAACTTGGATTCTAATCCCTGCGTTTGTACTTAAAACAGATATTGTAAAATAAGTAACGGTCAATGATAATAATTGAGAGACTAAATGTTTCTTTCTTATTCCTGAGGATTTTCAGTGCTATTTATCCTTAATCCATTAGATGTATTGTTTCCACACACCAGAATGACCTGTTTTGATTACTACTTAAAGCGAAAGGCAAAATGCTACAAAGAACGAGGATATTCCATTAAGTAGATGCCGATGTACAGTTATTTATGCAGTTTAAATAACGATCGAATCAGTGTGCTGCATTTGCATGTTCTGTCTTCTAAACGTACCAATTTAAGGCTAATTAATTAGACACAATTCTATTAAGAAACAAATCCCTATCATCAATATACACAACCTAAAGTCACCCATTGCTCAAATGTGAATTGGCTCTTTATATCGTTTGAACCTAAAGAAAAATAGCACAATAGCAGTATATAAAGAGCTTGGCATGGGCATGCTCTAAGGTGCAGGATCTCATCAGATCAGATTTTCTTCCACCGGCAGACAGTCACATCAGAAAACATACCTTGGTAATACAGTAAATACACATGGCTCCTAGCCTGTGAGCCCGAGCCATCACGTGCGGTGCAATCATATTTTAAGAATGATCAAATGCAGACAAGGTTGTTCATGCAAAAGATGATGCTGTGCCATCTAATTAAGTAACACCAAGGCTTTGAACTGCTCTCCATTCCTCTCTGTCATGTCCATTTATGTTGGTTGCAACAGATGTCTGCTCATTAATGGTGATTCATTCCGAACCATAATATCAAGCTGACAGAAAAACAGCACTAGCAGTTCACCTTAATGTAAATAAGTTACTTGCGAGAGTATTCACAATAGTGGAACAGTTCACTGCTGTTTGATTTGATTTTGCCACAAATAAATATAGTGATGGCAGAATTGAAGCTAGCTTGTTACTCTGTCTACAATGATTTTTAATGTGAGAATGGTAGTGGGCATTTGAGGTTGTATGGGTGGAGCAATGATGGGGTTTCATGAGCAATTGCTTAAACTCTACACTCCTACATATTGCAGTCCTACATTGGTGTATTGTTAGTAGCGTTGCTTAGTAACTGAACAGTGATTTGCAGAAGGATTTTCGCGAAACATTTGATAATCTTTCTTTCATGAAAATGTGGGTGGATGTGTTTTAATAAAGCAATAATTCACTGGGGCCCGTGGTACAGTATATTGTTCATGTAACTCAGTGTCTAACAACGCCCCCTAGCAATACCCATTTTCACGAGATACCATGGCCTCTCGGGCCTCATTGCTTTATCAAGAAGATTTATGTCCATTATCCCTGACCCAGCACTCACAGGGCAACAGTCTCAAAAGCTCACCTTCTGTTGTTCAGAATGAAAGCTTGTTATGGAGAGAAAACACTGTTAGATCCTGATGACTAGCCTACAACAGGGCAATGTTTTACAGATCATATATTTCCCTCATAACAAATTTCTAATGTATTAATTCCATTTCATCTCGCTTGCAGGTAGTGTGCCTAATGTTTAGCAAATCTGCTTTTAGCTGGTAGGCCTACGAGTCCCTTTGATGAATAGTCAACGTAACGTCTCTAGAATATTTGAACGCTCTGCGCAGGGCTATCACGAGCTGTTCGTTGTGGGCATGCATGAAATAACAACAACCCACTATTCCAAGTTTCAAACACTTACGTCAAATACACGAGCAGATTCCACATGTGCAGCCTCTGGCCACTAAGGTCTGGAATCCACATCCCTTCTGGCTCAATGACGTTGCATGTTCTATTTCCAGAGCTAGGGTTGAACTGAGGCTGCTGGGAGTGTAACACTGACCTCCCTGACCTCTGACCTAGAAAAGTTGCCTGAAGCCCTACACACAAAACCTTCGCTCGTTTGCAATTATTAGCAAAGGGCTTTCGAAAAGGATCACAACCTTCTACACATAGTATGCCTCTTTCATGCCAAATGATTTGCATCCTTTTTATTCATATCTTTGACTTTGTCAATGTATTCCACCACGGTTGTGGAGCTTGATGTTTTTTTCTCTCTCTAGTCCAGGGTGGAGAGGGAGAAAGAGAGAGAAGGCAAAGAAGCAAGACTACTTTACTTTCAGCCCAAGTGTCTACGGACTGCATGTCTCCAGTCATCTGTCACTAGTTTACATACATACAATGACACTTCCGCTCTCTGTGGGAAACCATGGTCACCGAATGGCCGGCAGCTGAGGCAGACTGGGTGCTGGTCGGGTCTCCCTCAGGTACCTCTAGGGAGGAACATTAGGTCTGGGTGACAGACTGACAGGCACACACAGGCTGCCACCATGCATGCCTCATCCCCTGTCCAAGCACTCACAGCTCCTACACGAGACCACTGCCTCCCAAGGCAGAGCATATTTTGCATAAAGCAGTGACTTCGCTCTACATACATTTTGTCAGACACCCTAAAAAAATTTGCCCCCCCCCTAGCCTCCCATACTACATGAAACTTTGGGAATGAATAATGGAAACGACAGGGCTGGCTGAAGGCTCTGGGGATACGGTTGAAGATGCGGGAGAGCAGATGCAGTCAGGGTTTGGCATAGGGCTGAATCTACATATGCCAAGTGTTCTGATAAAAATCTAATAATGCTCAATTAATATTAATGTGGTGATATTTAGGCTATAAATGTTGCTTGCGTAAGAACCCCCTTAGATGACGGATTCCTGTTTGATTACCTAATTTTAACACCTTTTTTTTCATTTGTCACATTTAAATGTTACATTTTAAAGACGGTTAAAGGTTATACTCAGGTTTGACAATACAAAAGGTAGTGAAGTAGTGTGAGATAGTACGTGAATAACATAACCTTGCCTAAAGAGTCAACTGGAGACCCCGGGCTGGAAGCTAGCTTTTTGGTCTAGCAATATGTACTGATGACTTTTGGGTGCAAAGCACTGACAACTGGTCAGTTACAGCGATCAGCTGATTAATCAACTAACCAGTCTCAATACCTGCCATGTTCGTCCTTTTGACTAAACACAGAATATGATCAATATCAGAATACGTGAGGTCAGTATAATATGTGATCTGTTTTAAAAAGCTTATGGCATATGTCGTAAGTTACTACTTCACAGGAGAGGCATTTTAATGTTATTTATTTAGAAAAATGTTTTGGCAGAAATGCCTTCTGGAACATGTGAACTTTCATGTACCTTAAATAACAAAATTGCATTGCCATCTGTAAATAGGAATAAAATTGAACCTTCCTTCTAGCTATGATTGGCTGAGATAATGGATAGGCTGGACATGCCGAGAGATGAGGTCGGATTGGTCTGCCATGTAGCTCGCTTATGTCTATAACATGAGCTGCTCAGTATGTGTGAATAATCCTTTCTACCGCGGCTTTGATTGAAAGATATCTTAAAGAACTGAAAAGGTTTTGCTGGACTACTTTCTGGACGATGATCGTACCATGTGGACTCTCTCTGATTCTCAAAATCAATCAGACAACGAGGAAATCCCTGTTTTAGGTAAAAACATTTTCATTAAAACAGACATTGTAGAGTTTCTGATGACAGTGGTGGGGAAGAAACGGTGTCGTTGTCGCGGAAGAAGTTGACAGAGTTTTGAAATCAGTGGAATGCCCGGTGGAAGCAGAGAGATGATTGCAAAATGCAGAGATAAAACACCTGTCTCCGGATTACATCTTCAAACTAAGGGCAACCATGGCATCCATGACGGGGAGAGAGACCCTTTCCAGAAATTATACGTTTCTAATTTAGTCAGAAAGAAGTTTTCATTGCAAGTTAAAGTGCACTGTTAGCTAGCCAGCTAACAGTACGCTTTACCATTATCTGCCTGGCTAACTAGCTAATGTTACGTGTATGATCTGTGCAGTAATATTATTCGTATCTCAGAAAGTCATTTGCATTGCTAGTTATAGCCTAATGTTAGCTAGCTAGCTAACATTGAACCTAGTTTGTTAGCTTTAGCTACCAGCAGATTTGTGCATGGTAGTATTGCTGCATTCAAAACAACTGGGAACTCAAATCATGACATCAGTGATCTTCAGGTCGGAAAGTCGGAGCTCTAGAAAAAGGCCATTGTTCCCGAGTTGGTATTATGAGTTGGATGACCGTTCAAATAGATTTTTCCCAGTCGGAGCAAGTTTTTTTCAGAGTTCCCAGTTGTTTTGAACGCACTGGAGTCGGTAGTCTGAGATTTGTGAGTTCCCAGTTGTTTTGAATGCGGCATTAGAGTTGGGTTTATGGTTAATTGTTTAGCTAGCTAGCTACAGTACATGTCTTAACAAAATAATCCACTATGCAAGTAACCATTTCACTGTACCGTTTACAACTTCTGTTTCCTGTGCATGTGACTAATAAATGTTGATTTTATTTGATATAGTGTGTGTTTACCAGAGACGGTAATGTGAAGAACATGACCTGTACCAAAGGCAGATTAGGATATAGGCCAAGGACTAGATCAAGTGTATTTTTACTACTTTTTCTACTACTTTCACCACTTTTAGTCTTACAATCTTTGGTTGTTTACTACATTGTGAATCCTTAAAGAGAAGGGTGGGGTTCAGGTTAGAAGGGGTGTGAACGATGCTGAATGGGTGTAGACAAAGAAGAGCTCTCCAGTAGGTGTACCAAACATATTCACGGACCATTTTCTCAAAAGTGAGCTTCCCATGTTTATCAACTTTCAAAGCAGAATGACTTTCCCATTGTCCCTCGACTGCAGTGTATGATGTACCATTTTCTAGCTCTGAGTCTCTACTTTTATCCAATGTAAAAAACACAATTTAAAATGTTGCTAAATAGGACTGAATCCAGGTGGTGGGTCACATATGGGCAACTACACACCAAAAAGGGGCATTTTTTTTGTCCTCTAGTCTACTCAGAGTCCATACTTTCCTCCAGGCACCAATTTAACTAGAATAAAGGTCAGAACACAGAACATACTAGAGAAGAATAGACCGCCAATATAAGCTTTAGCTGACTTGATTCCCTTTTTGAAAGAGAGAGAATTAAAACAATGTTTAAGGTTTCTCTGCAAAACGTTGATTGGGTATTTCCACCTCCCTCCCCCGAGCCCAGGAATCTAAGTGAACCAGAGAGCATGGAACAGTGCACTGTAACAGCTATTTTAGACAACGCAAAGTCAACACTACTCCCTGAGGAGATTTCCCGATAATGAACACAAAATAAGTGTCAACCCTCATAAAGCTCCAGGATGATGCTGAACTCTTCATGCGGACTATTTTATTTCCAGGTTTAAATTAATCTAATTCCATGTGGACACTAAGAGGAGCTGTCAAATAGGCCACACACAAAACAAGCCTTTCCATGGCGATCTGTCTATAACAGACACGGGACACTCTGCTAGGCTGTCAGAGAGACAAAGACCCCATACACCTGTTCAAATCTGATCATAAACATTGGCTTTGTGTCTATCCACACCGAGTCCACACAAGCTAACCACAGGACATTGACAGAGTTAAAGATGTTATATTTCACAAGACATTTCAGTCTCAAAGTGGGAAATTGTTAATTCTATACATATACAAGCAAATATCACCGTGCAACAGTATTGTGTAGAAACTCAAATGTACTTTCCGGAAACTTTCATGCTAATTAAACACCAAAATGATTGTACTTTTGTGGCAAACAATAGGGTCATCTTAAACGGGTGAATAAGGTGGTTGCTAAGAGGGAGGTGGTTTGCAACATCTTAAAAAAATAAAATCCATGTCCAGTCCTCTGGGGGGTGGTCATTACACTGTCCAGTAATATATTGCTGCTGTTGGACGACAAAATAAACAATATCAATCAACAGGCAACAAGTAGGCAGCTTTTAATTTAATCTAATTCCATGTGGACACTAAGAGGGGACGTCAAATAGGCCACACACAAAACAAGCTTTTCCGTGGCGATCTGTTTATAACAGACATGGGACACTGCTTGTCTGTCTGGGAGGCAAAGACCCCATACACCTGTTCAAATCTGATCATAAACATTGGCTTTGCGTCTATCCACACCTAGTCCACACGATCTAACCACAGGACATTGACAGGGTTAAAGATGTTATATTTCACAAGACATTTCAGTCTCAAAGTGGGAAATTGTTAATTCTATACATACACAAGCAAATATCACTGTGCAACAGTATTGTGTAGAAACTCAAATTAACTTTCTGGAAACTTTCAAGCTAATTTGAAACCAAAATGATTGTACTTTTGTGGCAAACAATTGGGTCATCTTAAACGGGCGAATAAGGTGGTTGCTAAGAGGGAGGTGGTTTGCAACATCTTAAAAAAATAAAATCCATGTCCAGTCCTCTGGGGATGGTCATTACACTGTCCAGTAATATATTGCTGCTGTTGGACGACAAAATAAACAATATCAATCAACAAGCAAAAAGTAGGCAGCTTTTTAATTTGCTCATGCAAAACTTTTTCTGTGCTTTTCTACCAATGAAAACAACGTGAGCAATAAACCACTTTGTTTGCTGTGCTCATCTTTTCATCTGCAAAACACTATAACTTTAGACACAAGCATACATCTCCTAGTGCTTTATGGGATTGAATTTAGTCTAAAGTCTAATGGAAAAACAGGATGCATGAAATTTTCCTTGAAAGCCTAGGATAAACCAAGGTTTGTGTGCAGTATGTCCTCTGGCCATCTAAAGAGCCCAGTGCCAATCTCTAGCGCAGAAGGCAGAATGAGATAATCACACTACATAGCATCATTAGCAGCAGCTCCCCTGCCCCCCGCCAAGGCCAGTAGCACTCACTCACCCCTGCAGTGGTTGATATCATCACATCACTGTGAAAATGCAGACACACTCAGCCCGCCCGCCCGCAGCCTGATGCCTTAAACCTCCATGGCAGTGTACCAACCCCTCTCTTCTCTTCTCCCCTCCCCGGCTCTCTTCTTCTGTAGACAGGCCTCAGACCCATTCTCTCCCAGGCACTCAAGGTTATCGCTGCCAGTCCCTGGCACCCAGCCAACCTGTCAGCCACACGGCTCCGCCGAGGATGAATGAATCATTGGGAAGTTAGCGAGCACCCCTGATAACAAGCATCTCCCTATGATCATCTTCCTAATTAAGATCTGACTTCTTTTATGTGATCTTTAGTGGAACATCAAAATACAAATTTGAGACAATTAACCAGTCAATGTGATGACTCTATTCATCATTCCAGAAGGAATTTCCAAATCAGCCAAAACATTGACTTTCAGATTCACGCAAACATATGCCTGGTCTCTTGAATATTCGTGTATATCTTTATTGAGAAACTAATTTCAATGCAGTAATTATAAAACTAGGGTGTCATTATGCAAATCTATTCTAATATAGTCAGTAAGAAACATTACACATAGCTACTGATGCCTTTTGTGGTAAAATCTCTAATCAAAATAAATCAACCTGGCATTTTACAAATGATGGTTATGGAGGCTGAATTACAGTAGACTCCTTCCATGTCACCATTTGCAATTCAACTCAAAGTTGACGAGAAGATGAAAAGAAGATCATATGAACTTTGAATAATACAATGAATTTCAAACACTCACGTTTCACATTCAAAGGATGGGGGGATATTATTGTCAATAGAACAATGTCAACTATTGTGTGAGTTTAGATTTAAGCTTGCTCTGAAAAGAGACAAAATGTTAATTCTAAGCTTTGACCAGAATCTCTGAGGCGAGTATCTGTTCTGTTCCAGACTTGTTGAATGCATGGGCTTGGAAGCTACCAAGGATGGTGGCCTCGCTCGGAATATTAGACACGTGCTTTGTGAGAAGACAAGTGGAATTTCAGTACAGTAACATATTGAGTTTTCGCTTATCCTGTTGTGCTTCAATCGCTATAAAAAACTCTTAACAGCATTATGCAGGGAAACACCTTGAAGCAGGGAAAAGTGGCTCTCTTTTCAAGGTTGTTCAATGATAAGCTACGTACAAGAAGAGAATGATGAACTCCAACCATTTCTAAGTGTCTCTGATGTTTGAAAATCATGAAACTGTAGAATTTTTTGAGAATAGAATCCTTGTGTCTGACATTTCCTTCCACACAATAGGCAACCTCACATGGCAAGATCTCTTTTAAGGAGCCGCATCCAGCCACCTATACATGTCCTTGCGAGAGCAAAACTATAAATAAATCACAATTTACTGTTATTTCAAAATGTCAAACTTACTTACATTTTTTTGATAAGGTAACAATTTCACAATCATTCCCCTAGCCTAAACGGGTTGATAAGAGTACTCTATGAGAGGCCTCAAACTGACGTTTGAAGCACTCAGTCTTGCTAAGGGGTCTTTGATTAAACCTGCAAAACATTTGTTTATATCCTCACAAACACTTGACCAAACTATTTCCTAGCACTATTCTCCTACGAGTGTAGTGTAACTAACTGTATGATCAGCCTGGAGCCTCTGCTTCCCTTGAACTAAAGAGGATAACATCTCCAATCATTATGGCCATTAGAAATCAAAAGTTTAGCAAATCTAATTCAAATGTAAACAGTGTAATGAGGACATCAGTGATTTAGGCAAACGTCTCTCTTGCTGCCACTGGGGGTATGATAATTACTGAAGAAAATCTATGAATGCACATGAATCCTCTACAAGTCCAGATTAAAAGCATTACTGCTGAACCTAGTTTTGTACACCTGGGGATTGTCTATTCTAACCAATCCCCAACAGGCTCTGAGCTGCCTCCACTCTTTATGAGTCCAGAGACAGAGCGAGGATTATGTGAAGGAGATGAAACAAAACCTACATTTCATTGTTTCCAATTGCAAGAAAATGGGTTTAAAGGCAGAGTTACACTCCAATTAAATCATTTAAATGACCCATATGACATACATGGCCTGAATGAACCACTCTTGCTGTATGGATTTTGAAAGCATTTGATGTTATCACTAAGTAAGCGCAATGTCCCGTGCAACACTAAGATTTATTTAAAAGGATGAATGAGAACATTTTGGTCAGTCAAACAATTGATGGGTTAATGACTGACTGCTACCTGGAATCATGCCTAAAAGCAAAGCATTTTTACTGTTCTCTTGAAGGTCGTATGCACGTTACAATTTTCTGTGCAAATGAACATTATTTGACTATTTTCTATATCCACTGGTTGTGGTTTTAAGGGTGATGGCTAGGGTTTAGGTGAGGGTAAGGTCAGAGGTAATCTGGCTCTAAATGCACCAAAACACGACAGTCAAATCCTCACTGTAATCTTCAGAAAGACTGAACAGAGCAAATGTTTGAGAAGCGCTGCTCTTTCCACAACATGTACAGTAAATGTCAAGCGCATATGTGAGTTGGGGTTAAACCTCTTGAAGACAGGCTTCGAGAGACGAAAGGAAATGGTCTTAGCGCCTTTTAAACTCAAATGAATACCGCCGTGAGTTTATGTAATTAACATACGTCATAAGAAGTAGCCTAAACTAACCCACATTTTAAAAAAATGATCTAAAGCCAAGTGTCTGATAATGTATTACGTTTACAAGGATCTCAATGGAACTGCATGTCTTTAGATCCAGAGAGCGTGCATAAATACATGAACAGGACAAAAGGGAGGAGACACATGAAGGGTAAGTGTCAAGGATGCATGGTCCTTCATCTTTGCATTAGAGCACACATGTCTCTCAGTATAGCAGCAGACAGCTGCTTCCACTTTCTAAAGCAACCCAACTTAGATCACTGGAGTTGTCAGCGCACCCGAGAAACATACAAAGATAACATAGCAAGTTGCCATGAGGGAGACGAAAGAGACAGAGAGAGAGGGAGAGAGAGAGGGGCATTGGAGAGGAGAGGGGGAATGCTGCATTGAGACGAGATGGGATTTGTTCTTATTTGCATGTCTCACTCCCCTGGGGTCTCTCTCGCTTTTCAGATGAAAAGCACGAAAGACAACACTTAACATATTTGCTTAAAGATGACAAGCCTGCACTGATTTCATTTGCGCAAGGCTTTGTCTAGAATTGAGATGGGAGAGACCGAATGGGATTTGTTACAGTAACTGACAAATGTATCTGTCTGAACGGATGAGCGTGTCATCAATTTACAAAAGCCCCACAGACCTCCCAGGGGGTGTTTACACAGAAGTAACTTAAGTTAGTCACAAGCTTGCTTTAATTGTCACCATTAGAGGACAACAAAAACTGTCAGTCTTATTCACACACCATCCCACAGGAAATGGCTCTGGTCACATCTTCCACTGAAGCCAATTCTAGCCCTCACATATCATAACACACCCTTTACTGTAGCTCGCTGAGAGACTTATCTACAAACAATGTTAAAATACACTGCTTCATTATGCTTTGAGTTGTCTTGGGTATGTCTGTATCAGCTTTGCACATCTGAATTTGTGGATTTTCTCCCATTCTTCTTCCTTGCAGATTTTCTCAAGCTCTGTTAAGTTAGATGGGGAGAGGCGATGAACAGCAATCTTCAAGTCTTTCTATAGATGTTCATTGGGATTCAAGTCTCGGCTTTGGCTGTGCTACTCAAGGACTTTCACATTCTTGTTTTGAAGCCATTCCAGCATTGCTTTGGCTGTATGGTCATTGTCCTGTTGGAAAGCAAATCTTTGCCCCGCAGTCTAAGGTTTGTTTGCACTCTGAAGCAGGTTCTCATCAAGGATTTGCCTGTATTTACCAGTCTCCGAGTCCCTGCCATTGAAAAGCATCCCAATAGCATGATGCTCCCACCACCATGCTTCACAGTAGTGATGGTGTTAGATTGGTGATGAGCAGTAACGTTTTTTCTCCAGAGATAGCGCTTTGCATTCAGGCCAAATAGTTCAATTTATGTCTCATCAGACCAAACTCTAGGCGTGCTGTCATGTGCCTTTTTCTCAGGAGTGGCTTCCGTCTGGCCACTCTCCCATAAACCGCAGATTGGTGAAGTGCTGTAGAGTCTGTTGTCCTTCTGGCACGTTCTCCCATCTTCCAGCCAAGGAACTCTGTAGTTCTGTCAGATTGGTCATTGGGTTCTTGGTCATCTCCTTATCAAAGGTCTTTCTTGCCCGGTTGCTCAGTTTGGTCACCGGCCAGCTCTAGGCAGTCTGGGTAGTTCCATATTTTCCCCCATTTCCCAATGATGGAGATCACTGTGCTCTTGAAAAATTTCAACACCCTAGAAATTGTTTTATGTCCTTCCCCAGATATATGCCTCCTCACAATTCTATCTCAGACCTCTAAGGACAGTTCATTGGACTGCATGTCCTCACCTACTGTGCTGGAGTGTGTGGTTAATCACGGTTTACAGCATTTCTAAATCCTCCTACCTAACTCAGTACTACTAACTTCTAATAGACCCTCCCCCATCCCCAAAATCCCTTCCAAATCCCCCCCCCCCCCCCCAAAAAAAAAACATATCTTCCAAACCCCATCCAACCTCAATGACCCAACACTTCTGACATGAACTGTCAACTGTGGGACCTTACATGGACAGGTGTGTTTCTTTCTAAATCATGTCCAATCAATAGAATTGGCCACAGGTGGACTCCAATCAAGTTGTAAAAACATCTCAAGGTGATCAAAGGAAAACGGATGCACCTGAGCTCAATTTAGAGCATCATAGCAAAAGGGTGTGAATAGTTATGTAGATTATATTTCTGTATTCCATTTTCAATAAATTTGCATTTCTAAAAACATGTTTTCACTTTGTCATTATGAGGGATTGTGTGTCAATGGGTGAGAAAAAAAACAATTTTGAATTCAGTCTGTAACACAACAAAATGTGGAATAAGTCAAGTGGTATGAATACTTTCTGAAGGCACTGTATGTTTATGGCCCTGGACTCGATTTCAGAGGTTGACGCCACCTCTCTCTCTATTGATTTACTGAAGAACAGGTTGGGATCCCTAGGATCTGACATGGTGGAATTCATATCTTCAAAACATATTCTACCATACAACTACATGACTTGCAAAAGCATATGCACATACAGTATGTATGATCAATCACAATGTATGGTGTTGATTATGAAAACGCTAGAGTGAAGATGAACAAAAATATTGTCTAAAAAACAAACGTTTGACGAGTTTAGGAATTTAAATACACTATACAGTATATAGAAAAGTATGTGGACGGCCCTATGTGGATTCGATTATTTCAGCCACACCCATTGCTGACAGGTGTATACAATCGAGCACACAGCCATGTAATCTCCATAGACAAACATTGGCAGTAGAATGGAATTACTGAAGAGCTCAGTGACTTTCAATGTGGCACCGTCATAAGATGCCACCTTTCCAACAAGTCAGTCCATTAAATTTCTGTCCTGCTATAGCTGACCCGGTCAACTGTTAGTGCTGGTAGGCCACACAAAAACTGTTAGTTGGGATCTTCATAAAATGGATTTCCATGGCCGAGCAGCAGCACACAAGCCTAAGATCACCATGAGCAATGCTAATTGCTGCTGGAGTGGTGTAAAGCTCGCCGCTATTGGACTCTGGAGCAGTGGAAACGCCTTCTCAGGAGTGATGAATCACGCTTCATCATCTGGCAGTCCGACGGACGAATCTCGGATTGGCGGATGCCAGGAGAACGCTACCTGCCCCAATGCATAACTGTAAAGTTAGCTTGAGGAGGAATAATGGTCTGGGGCTGTTTTTCAATGTTCGGGCTAGGCCCCTTAGTTCCAGTGAAGGGGAATCTTAATGCTACAGCATACAATTACATTTTAAACGATTCTGTGCTTCCAACTTTGTGGCAACAGTTTGGGGAAGGCCCTTTCCTGTTTCAGCATGATAATGCCCCCCATGCACAAAGCGAGGTCCATACAGAAATTGTTTCTCAAGATCGGTGTGGAAGAACTTGACTGGCCTCCATAGAGCCCTGAAGTCAACCCTACATCTAGTGGAAAGCCTTCCCAGAAGAGAGGAGGCTGACATAGAAGCAAAGGGTGGACCAACTCCATATTAACGCCCATGATTTTGGGATGAGATATTCAACGCGCAGGTGTCCACATACTTTTGGTTGTGTAGTGTATCATTGGGCTCTGTGACTTCTGTGTTCTGCGAGGACTTGTTGCTCCAATAAGAAGAAAATGAAGTGGTATCGTATCGTATACCATCCAGAGTGCATATATAGCCTATGTTCTTCACTCGAGGGTTGCTGAAAAGTACAATTTGAATTGTACAGTACTAGAAATAGTCAGCAGCGTTCAGATCAAACGCATATCCTATCTTACAGCTTTATCGGCTTTAACCCTTCTGAGGACTTCAAAGATGTTATCCAGTCTCACTCCTCTTTTAGCAGCAGCAAAATGAACTGTAGGTACATGATTCCTATGCATACTGTATACAATGTACATAGTTGTAATGTCAAAAAAAAGAAAAAGAAAAAAAAGAAACAACTAAAATTCTTAAATGACATCAATTTGTTAAATCAATTCAGAAAACTTATGGAAATATGTGTATTGAAACTACTTAGGAGTGTGTCCATGTACATTAAACTTCTATTATTTACGATTAAGTTACTAACTATACGTTTCAAAAATATATACTGCAAGTATCATTTGCCTAATTGCAGCAATTACATACGGTATCTTTCCCAATATAAAAACAACAATTATGAAGGGTATCACAAGAACTGTGGATGCAATGAAAAACTATTTCAACAAGTCTGTAGTAAGTAGAGTGTAGTCACACTATGAATAGCTATGGTATATCATGCTGCAGTATTTGCCTATAAGTACTCTGCTAAACATGACAACATGCCAGGCATCAGGTGAAGAGGGTTGTGAAAAGGGGAAGGGTTAGCATCTGTCATCAAGCGCACCACAAAACCCAAGACGAGGATCCATGTCAACCACACAGCTTAGGTTGCAATCAGAAGTGCAATAAAATGAGGAATAAACCGACCTGTCAGGGAATTTACTACACACACTGGAGAAGCCAAAAGGTTAAATCATGACTAAAGAAAATTGCCTATGAGCAGCCTATGGCGCCGGCGCTGCGTTAGGACATAGTAGCTAACGGGACTAGGTCCATGTCGTCTATTATTATCTGTTCTATCCTCAGCTGCTAATAACTAAAGTTAGCAATACTCTACTCATAACTATATCTAAAATGTAAGATGTTAATGTATTGAAAAAAACATTACATTTTAAACCACACAGCAACATCTTGGGAGTGCTGAATGCAATTAGTTAGTTTCACCTAAAACCATCAGGCATGTGAAAAAGCACTGAGAAATACGTAGAAACAAAGTGCCTTAAAACACATGTATGATCATGTAAACTTTTATGCAAACACGTTACAGCAAAGACAGCCTACAGGGAGGAGGTTAGAGCCCTGGCAGAGTGGTGCCAGGAAAGTAACCTCTCCCTCAATGTCAGAAAAACAAAGAAGCTGATCGTGGAGACACAGGAGGGAGCACGCCCCCATCCACATCGACGGGGCCACAGCGGAGAGGGTCAAAAGCTTCAAGTTCCTTGGCATGCACATCACTGAGGACCTGAAATGGTCCCACCACACCGACACCGTGATGAAGAAGGCATAACAGCGCCTCTACAACCTCGGACGGCTAGCTCCGAAGACCCTCAGAAACTTTTACAGACGCACCATTGAGGCATCAGCGCCTGGTACAGACACTGCATCTTCCTCAACCGCATGGCTCTCCAGAGGGTGGTGCGGTCAGCCCAAACGCATCACTGGGGACACCCTGCCTGCCCTCCAGGACATTTATAGCACTCGATGTCAAAGAAAGACAAAGAAGATCATCAAGGACCTCAGTCACGGTCTGTTCACTCTGTTACCTTCTAGCAGGCAAATGCCTCATAGCTGGGACCAAGATAGTGAAAAACAGCTTTGATATCTCTAGGTCATCAGACATCACTAACTGGCTACCTACCCGGTACTCTACCCTGCACCTTGACACTAATGCCTGTGTATATAGCCTGAGTGTACAAAACATTAGGAACATGATCCCTAATTGATGTCACTTGTTAAATCCACTTCAATCAGTGTAGATGAAGGGGAGGAGACAAGTTATATAAAGGCCTGAGACAATTGAGACATGGATTGTGGTTTGAGTGTGTCAAGAACTGCAACGCTGCTGGGTTTATCACGCTCAACTGTGTCCCGTGTCTATAAAGAATGGTCCAACACCCAAAGGACATCCAGCTAACTTCACACAACTGTGGGAAGCATTGGAGTCAACATGGGACAGCATCCCTGTGGAATGCTTTCCACACTTTGTAGAGTCCATGCCGTGATGAATTGAGGCTGTTCTGAGGGAAAAAGAGGGTGCAACTCAATATTAGGAAGGTGTTCTTGTACACTCTGTGTAGAGTCATTGAATGCTGGTCACCTCATATTCTATTTATATACTGTTGTTTACTCACTGTGTATGTACAGTGCATTCGGAAAGTATTCAGACATTTTGTTAGGTTAGAGCCTTATTCTAAAAATGATTAAATATATTGTTTCCCTCAATCTACACACAGTACCCCATAATGACAAAGCAAAAACAGGTTTTTAGAAATCTTTGCACATTTTTAAAAACAATTATAACTGAAATATCACATTTACATAAGTATTCAGACCCTTCACTCAAAACTTTTTTGAAGCGCCTTTGTCAGCGATTACAGCCTCAAGTATTCTTGGGTACGACACCACAAGCTTGGCAAACCTGTCCAGAGATGTTCGATTGGGTTCAAGTCCGGGCTCTGGCTGGGCCAATCAAGGACATTCAGAGACTTGTCCCGAAGTCACTGCTGCGTTGTCTTGGCTGTGTGCATAGGGTCGTTGTCCTGTTGGAAGGTGAACCTTCGCCCCAGTCTGAGGTCCTGAGTGCTCTGGAGCAGGTTTTTATCAAGGATCTATCTGTACTTTGCTCCGTCGATCCTGACAAGTCTCTCAGTCTCTGCTGCTGAAAAACATCCCCACAGCATGATGCTGCCACCACCATGCTTCACCATAGGGATGCTGTTAGGTTTCCTCCAGACGTGACGCTAGGCATTCAGGCCAAAGAGTTCAATCTTGGTTTCATCAGACCATAGAATCTTGTTTCTCATGGTCTGAGACTCCTTTAGGTGCCTTTGGCAAACTCCAAGCGGGCTGTCATATGCATTTTACTGAGGAGTGGCTTCTGACTGGCCATTCCACCATAAAGGCCTGATTGGTAGAGTGCTGCAGAGATGGTTGTCCTTCTGGAAGGTTCTCCAATCTCCACAGAGGAACTCTGGAGCTCTGTCAGAGTGACTATTGGGTTCTTGGTCACCTCCCTGACCAAGGACCTTCTACCCCAATTGCTCAGTTAGGCCAGCTCTAGTAAGAGTCTTGGTGGTTCCAAACTTCTTCCATTTAAGAATGATAGAGGCCATAATGTTCATGGGGACCTTCAATGCTGCAGAAATGTTTTGGTACCCTTTCCAGATCTGTGCCTCGAAGCCTCGAATCCTGTCTCGAAGCTCTACCGACAATTCCTTCGACCTCATGGCTTGGTTTTTGCTCTGACATTCACTGTCAACTGTGGGACCATATATCTGACAAGTGTGTGCCTTTCCAAATCATGTCCAATCAATTTAATCTGCCACAGGTGGACTCCAATCAAGTTGTAGAAACAATCAATAGTTTCATGGACAATCAATGAAAACAGGATGCACCTGAGCTCATAGGAAAAGGGTCTGAATACTTACGTAAAAAGGGTATTTCTGTTTTTTATATTTAATACATTAGAACAAAAATTATAAAAACCTGTTTGTCATTATGGGGTATTGTGTGTAGATTGATGGAAAGGAAAAACATTTATTTAATACATTTCAGAATAAGGCTGTAACGTAGCAAAATGTTGAATGCACTGTATACTGTATTTTCGACATAGCCCATCCTAATATACTGTGGGGAGGTTTTTCAGCAGCAGAGACTGAGGGACTTGTCAGGATCGAGCGAAAGATGGACGGAGCAAAGTACAGAGAGATCCTTGATAAAAAAAAACGACTGTATATTCTGGTTCTGACACATGCTCATGCTAATACACAGTATCTTCTCAGCATTATTAATTGGACACGTTCTGTCATTTCTTGATGTCTTGTTTTGATTGTTGGATTATTTGTGTATTTGTATTGTATTTGCGAGACATTCTATTGCACTTTTGGAGCTAGTAACACAAGCATTTCGCTGCACCTGCTATAACACCTGCAAAATTGTGCACACGACCAATCCACTTTAATTTGACTTGAGTGGTTGTGATGTACATTTTACTGAAGAGGAATCTCAGCTCTCTGTTAATGACTTAATTCCCTCGCATATGAATTCAAATGAGAAGTGTGAACAAAAATGTGTTAGATTTTTGTATTGAGAAAATAAGTGTTCAATATAAGTATCAAAACTTAATACAGCTAAACAAGACCCAATGGGTAAACACTGGTTGAATCAATGTTGTGTCCATGTCATTTCAACCAAAGAAAAACTGTGTGATGACGTTGAATCAACTTAAGGCCATTTTGTATTTTTTTTCACCCAACTTTGAACCTAAATCCAATGACACGGTGACATTTTTTGTTGATTTCATGTTGAATTCCCGTTAGTCGAAAACAACCAAATGTAAATCAAAACTAGACGTTGAACTGACGTCTGTGCCCAGTGTGGAAGTTCTGAAACAGAATTTATTGTGTCAGCGTTATAATGTTAAGTACAAATCTGGAGTAAATATATTTATCACCCTGAACAACTGCTAACACTTGCGGGTTGGGCTGTGGACGGAAGCGGGTCATAATGTGTGCCCCTGTGGGCTAGAGCATGAGGGTAACCAATTCTGATGTAGACGAATAATGTGAACATGTTGAATGTGAATTCTCTGATAATAAAATAAAGAATGAGCAAAGTTTCCCATAATGTTGAAAAGTGAAAGTACAAGGACGGCACAACTCAAGACAGACATGAGGGGTCGTAAAAAAGCACTTTAAGGATGTGGGAGTTGTGCTGATGATCATTGTCCTTACTGATTAACTCACACATTTGCCTACAGCTTTACTGGATCTTCACCAAAAAAAAAAGGTTGTTCCGGCTCTAATCTTTGGCTGTCTGCAAAGGCAGACTGAACCCATTAAAGTGGCATGTTATTTACTGGTATCAAATGACTTCAATGTATTAACTCCATATCGGAAATGGCATATACAAAGACCAATCTGATTGATAAAACATGCATAAGTCGACACATGACGGGCCACTTACCCATGCATTTCACCACACAAACAGAGTTAATGCCCCATATATACACTTTCATGATCAGAAGCAAAGTCTTATGTGAAGTCGTGAAATGTCCCTGGACTCGACTGGATGCATGACAGTGCAATTTGGAGCTAATGCCAATGGTCTAATATAGTGGTTGTATTTCTGAACATCAGAGACAGGCAAAACAGCAGAGAGAAAATACATTGGAGCGTGTAACAATACATGGAAGAGATCCCTCATATAGCAATCACTTCCCCAATGACATGAGAGCTGGTCTCCCACTCCCAAATACTACTTTTACATTATGTTAATCTGAAAGCACCACTAATCATTTTGTTAATGCGGATAGGGAAAGCAGCTCCCTTCAGGTAAAGATAAATTGACGCATAAAATATGACAATACATACATTTCAGACACATGCAAAAAATAAATAAGATGTATAGTGTGTGAAACGAAATGTTAATGCAAATTACAGAAGTTACGCACTAACTTGTTCTTCACAATGTAAAACTGATAATAGCCTAAGTATCGTCATTACCATTTTTAGGCTGGTGGCAGTATTATGCTATACTGTAACTATTGTTGTTATTATTATCATCATTATTAGTAGTTCACTTTGAGTTTTGAGCCAATATACCTTACTAAAATAGCACAGTACAGCATATCCTAAATAAAATGCCTCCACATGGTAAACATGCTATTCACAACCAGCTATGTGCATTTAACAAACTATTGATATTTTCTAACCTATTATTGGTATTTCTATAAGAAACTATTGCTGCAATTGCAACGTCACTGTTGAACTTTTCAACATTAAGATGAGCCATGCATACACGACATAAACGCACCGGGAAAATTCTCCCAGGTATCATGTAATCAATCAATAAGTGAAATAGTCCAACATACCATAAATACCGGTGCTAGTGATCATGTCTTCTTTACGCCTAAAAACAAGGGGAAAGGAAAAAAAACAGCAGAATCGGAATTTTCACGAGGAGGAATTCCAAATGTTGCTTCTCATTACAGGCACTTTTCCTTTAAGCTATCGAATTTCACTGCCTTGAAACGTGGGTCCTTTCGTCAGGTATTCATTTGAACCGATATGCATATAACTAAGAAGAAAGAAAAAACAACAAAAGCTATTGGATAACACGTGAAGAGAGAGCCAAAACACATGTCCATGAATGTTAAGCCTAGATCAGTTCTCCTTGTTCCTTGCTGACGCTCCCTACGATGATTTAAAAACACAGTTTCTTGCAACCCCATTAGTGGAAGCGGCTAAAGCAGTATGAATGATGTTCTCCCATTACTTTTAAAATACTGTTATACTACATACAGCCAATTGTCACCACGAAGAGCGCAATGACAACGTATTTATTAGCCACCTGCCACCAGTTATCGCAGCAAGTGTATCTTCCGAATATCATCCTGTTTTCACTTGAAAGTTACTTTGCAACAATTTGTATAGCCCTCATCACTTTCTCATTAAAATGATTGATTATTACATTATTAATTGCCTCGAGCGCCTGACTGATTTTCAGCCGTGCCATAAACTTCAAATCCTCGCATTAGCTATAGTCTACTTTCGCATTTGACATTGCCTATTATTACATTTTTAATAGATGACAGTTGGATAGGTGCTAAGCTGCATAATGCGTGATGCGTGAGAACGTTTCAAGGGGTATACCACAAAAAGCGCTTACTCTTGCGTATTGCAGCCTCGCTCTTTTTAATTGTTCATATCTAAGGTAGAGGCACTTTAACTCTTACCTGTGTATATGACAGGGTAGCTTCAGAGATTAGAGTAACATCGATCCAGTGGATATGCTTGATGAATGGGTGCTCGAGTTAAACGCGACTGCTTGCGATTTGAAACCATTCCAAGTTAGTGAGAGGAAGACTGACCAAAGCCTCTGCCATATTGGAATTCCAAACCCTGGACAGCTGCTCTACAGAAGGCAGCATGAGGCGCACTGCGCATGTATTCTGTCGGACGAGGCCAATTCAAAGCGCTTCCTTCCATAGATATGACAATTTATAGGTTGCGTTTACATTGGATAATTGCTTTGCTTTTCATTATGCACTGTAGTCTATATTTCACATGGAATATACACTGAGTGTACAAAATATTCCTAATATTGAATTGCACCCCTTTGCCCTCAGAACAGCCTCAATTCGTGTGGGCATGGACTACAAGGTGTCGAAAGTGTTCCACAGGGATGCTGGCCCATGTTGACTCGATTGCTTCCCACAGTTGCGTCAAGTTGGATGGATATCCTATGGGTGGTGGACCATTCTTGATAGACACGGGAAACTGATGGGCGTGAAAAACCCAGCAGTGTTGCAGTTCTTGACACACGCAAGCCGGTGTGCCTGGCATCTACTATCAAACCCCATTCAAAGGCACTTAAATATTTTGTCTTGCGGATTCACCCTCTGAATGGCACATACACAATCCATGTCGCAATTGTTTCAAGGCTTAAAAATATTTATTTAACCTGTCTCCTCCCCTTCAACTACACCGATTGAAGTGGATTCAGCAAGTGACATCAATAAGGGATCATAGCTTTCACCTGGATTCACCTGGTCAGTCTGTCATGGAAAGAGCAGGTGTTCCTAATGTTTGGTACACTTAGCATATAGCTTCAGTATCAATAACTAATATATTGATTAGTTAATTCAATATAAAACCAAAGCTAATAATTAGGCTATAAATAGATAATTCAATAGGCCTAGTCAAATGCACTGGTGACTGTAATGAAACAATTATTACACAATCATTATTATCATTCAATACTTTGTGTAGAAGATTCTTAGTGTACAACATCACTTACTTATTCCTACATTATTCAAATAGACAAATATATATTTTGGGGGGAACATATATACCCTTCTTCTCTTGCTTTAGAAATTTATAAATACATTATACATTATATTACATTATATAAAATTGATAATTAAATGCCCCATTCCATCTCTCTTTCAACATTTCTCAGCTTCTTGAAGGGAGAAAGTTATCTCTCTAGCCCATTGGGATGGCAGGCTAGGAGGAACCCCAGTTAGACACATGATCTAGATCCTGGCACCGTTAGTCCCACAATGCCCTCTGAAATTCATTTGCAAGGGCCTTGGAGTGATGCATCGATTCAGCCTTGAGCACTCCCCACAGATCCCCATGCCATTTCCAGCAGATCCTGAGCTCTTCAGATAACTCCTACCCATAGGTAGACAAGACTCGCTGTGCAGCTCTGACCAATGCCAGCTCCAGCTCACACACTCCAAGGTAATAATCACTGCACCGATTCAGCGGTGCACAGCGGATACCTATAGCTAGCAGCCTGTGGGAAAGAATAGCCATACCTCGATTGTTCTGTGTTGCTCGTCATTTTTCCAATCATTCCCTCCTTATTCCATCTCTGAAGGATTATGCAAGGTAATATGACATTGTTTATGTGAAAGAAAATGATGAGCAATATAAATATGGAATATATTGATAAAGAAAAGGCTCATTGCTTCATTCTTCAATTGAGATCAGACGAGGTGAAATCGAAGGAGGAGACCAAAAGTACAGGCAGAACAGTAGATGGTATTAATCTCCTGCTTGAGATGTTTCCAGCTATGGAATTAGGTGAGGACACGCTGCTGCTCATCAGTGCTAGTAGCTGAGTGTGACAATGCCCAGTTCCTACTATAGCTACCAGACTCTGTCTGTTCCTAAGAACAGCCTTAAAAGATCAGACGGCGGCCCAAATGGCATCCTATCACTAGGCTTCATAGTGCATGACTTTTGAGCAGGGTCCATAGGGCTCGGGTCAAAAGTAGTGCACGATATAGGAAATAGGGTACCATTTGGGACATTACCTCAGTGTGCCCTAGAGGTCAGGGAGAAAACAAACTCAGTGCATTTCCAGGTGTAGCCACGTTCATTGTCTCCTCCCTCATACGAAAATGTTCTGTCTGTGCCTTTTGTCCTTGTGTCAGCAGGCAGGACATTCTAGATGATTTTGCTCAGCTGCCTCCCTGAACTCTTGCTACAGCACGTCAATACGCACATCCTCTAGACTCCCCCACATATCAGGGCTGCAGTTTCATGTCTATTGTATCACCCACCTGAAAGCTCCTACAGTCAGTGATCAAGTTATGAGACAAAAAGGAACATTTGATCAGGAATTTGCATCTTTTTTTCACCTTCCACCTCTGCTCACGTGCATGACTGTTAATCGTTCCTTCGGATTGACCAAATTAACACTCATTACCCTCAGAGATCATTCATTCACGTAAAGAAAATGCATTGTTCTCACAAAATCCAATGCGCAAAACTCAGTAAATATGGTATTAGAACTGTATTTCAATATGTTACTATAACATGCCATGGATTGATGTTACTGTGGTTTAAGCCCCCCCCCCCCAACCCCCTATTTAGAATACAGTGTAATGCTGTTACAGGAGTAATGCTGTTGCAATTCGGACATCTTTGTATGTTAAACTACAACACATTGAGTTAATGAACACCTGTAACATGATCATCAAAATATGTAATTGCAACACGATTTCTATTTAAATAGTACATGGTCTCTTACATAATATAGACAACAGGTTAGATTTGACAGAATTGAAAAATAGTATGCACTTACAGGTAACTAAGCCACTGCATTATGATAATCAGAGTACATTTTACATTAATCTGAGGTTACGATCTGGGCCCACTTCACCTGTAACAAGCAGTAACTATTTGATGCAATGAGTGTGGCTAGAATGTTTGCTCACGTGTCCCCAAAAGTGAAAATCCCCTCAGGAACAAGGTTAGGGATTTACAAAGGCATGTAACTAGCTGTTCTTTAACGTTCTGCCTACAGACTCCTGTGTCACGTTTGATCACCTCAACAGTGGCTGCTGGTGGTTTATTAAGTCTGCCATGAAACACTAGCTTTGGAGAAAGCTTAACCAACTGCTCCTATCAAAGGAGGCGATTGTGTCATTCGAGATGCTTTAAGCAAATGGGACATGTTTCAGTCTCTGGCTCACTGCTTTGTGGAATCAGATAAACGTCTCTTTCTATGTTCATTGCATTTAGGCTGTTCACATTTATTTTGACATGCAGGAGATCTATATCTTAACATCCATCTAGTAATAGAGATGAGAACATCTTTTCGCATGAATCTAGCAAAACACACATGAAGTAGTTATCATTTTATAGTCTAGGCTGTAGACAAAATATGCTGCCTACAATGAAATATTTAGCTACATTTTAGCTTTTTTTGGGGGGGGGGGGTAATGCTGTTTCTATACTTAGAGTAAGCGCTGTACTGTGTTATTTCAAAATGCAGTCCACAGATGCATCTTAACAAATAAAGCTAGTCAATAAATCACCAAGGTCCATGAATAGAAATAAAAGTAAAGTTATCCTCTGGGTTGATATGCTGTAAGGGGGTTTGGGGGGAGGAAGTGGCCTGGTAAAGGATAAGTCTATAGCAACCTCCACAATGAAAATCCATGAAGGCTGAAGAGTCCAGGTAGAAAAGAACAGAAATGGACCCAAAAAACAAAAGGAAAGGTTTGCTTTCTCTCATTATTTGATGATGTGTAGCCAAGTCCCTTTATGGACTGGGGCTAAAATCCTAATGGGGACAAGCTTGACGTGAACGAAGCCCACAGAGAATAAGCTACTAAATGTTGCAATAAAAAATTGATTTACAGTAAATTCCACAAGGCTGACAGCGCCACAGCTGAGGGCATAAACACTGCTTTCAATGCTGTGCTGCCACTCGGCTCTATCTGCTGTGAACTACAATCGCGCAGCGAGCTGTGCTGCTCACCAGCAATGACTTTGATAAATAACCAGGAAGTCCACTGTTGGCTTGAAACGATAAGTTGTTCAGTTGCAATTCTGCATTGGTCCCTCTTTAATGGGTCTGGAAGTGGCTTTACCAGTAATCTGTCAGTGATTGATTGGGTCTCACTAGATCCCCGCCCTATTTGCCTCTGCAGTCTCAATGTTCAGTCACAGCTGTGCATGCGATACAGTAGCAAGAGGGCTGTATTAGTGAAGTGCATGCGTTATTTACTGCTACACAAGCACGCTTAATTCCACTAGAGTAAATGTGTGCAGGGTGAATGCCAATAAAACAGGAAACGAGAAGTGACATGTTCCTGTTGTGGCTGAATGCACGCACCCAGGGATAAACAAACACATTATCATAGCCCAATGACTCCAAAATGTTTACAATAACCATTTCAGCTGTTATCCCTGTGTAACGTTGTCTTGTTGAATTGACCAGTCTTCCGGTATCAGCAGCGTTAAATGGACAGTGGACACGCTGGCTATGGTTGTTATCATAACGGAACATAACCACATTCCATTCCCAAATACACAGCAATCGTGGTCAAAGGGCATTGTTTAATGCATGTGTTGCACAGAACTACTGGAACACCTGCATTATATGGGGTTTGCTTCAGAATTAGCCAACCGGGTTATCTCTACACTGCATTACATTTTAAACACGTACCAAGAAGACAGAAAAATGCACTGTTACTATATGAAAATTCCTGTCAAACACTCGTTACAGTGAAACAGCTATGTTTATTTGGAATGTGGCACAAGAGGTTGAAAATGACATTTAGACTGGGAGCTTGATGTTGATTACATTCACCAGCAGATCCATTTAAATGAAATATTAGGTGAGAATGCTGAGAAAGATGCGAGTAGCTAAAAGTGGTTTCCTGCTGTCGTTTGTGCATCTTCTGAGAAAGGACACATAGCAAAAAAAGCAACACACGGACAACACATTTCGTACAGTTAGACGTTATTCGTTAATCGGGTATTTAAAACAGGGCTGGGGTAATAATCCAATTCAGATTCAAATAATATTTGAGTTATTTTTAACAGGAGGTTTGGTCATGAACATTCGTGCATGAATTTTAATGGAGATACTTAAATGGTAATTATTCCACTCAGGCTCAAGCGCAGGTAACAAATGGAATTCAATCAGTGTCCATGCATAATGACCGTCATTAGGAGAAGTAAAACAATAATGACATCTTATATCTGCATTAAACCTGCAGTCACTTTACACAGTGATCCTGTACACTTTTCCGCATTGTGCGGCGAAGACGTTAGACACAACTGCAGCTGACATGAACTTCTGTTTTAAAATCCCTACATGCAATGAAAATGACAGCTGAAATGGTACGGATATTTTTGAGGTTTACTGTGATGTGAGTATGGTGTTTGTTGGTTGAAGTTCAAGTTTGCTCTTTCTATACCGCATGGCAGCCATCAGGTCCTCAATCAAATAGACACTTGAACTAAATCGGGTCATCTCCTCTCCCACGCTACTGCTTTACTGTTTTACCTAAGTAGTGTTTATTCAAATGATCAACTATGAATGAATCTGAACAACACAGTAGTTCTGGTAATGCATTCACTTGTAAGTGGTCGGTTTTAAAAAAGCCCCAGGGAGATCTACAAAGAACAGCATGTTTCTGTGTGAAATGCAGATAGTATAGAATTTGTCTACATACCAAAAGTTCAAACTCTTAGACATTCTGCTATTTTCTGCCCACTCCAGCAGAGTACAGTAATCATGGTTCTACTGAAGGGGTAACTGTGGCAAGGTGGAGGATGAATATTGCTTGGCTGGACAAAATCCCCATGGTTTAGACTAGATTCAATAGCTCTTCAGTTGGATGGACTCAATGAAATAAATATCTAAGCTCCGAGGAGCAAAATGTTCAACTGGGGCTCTAAAGCTTCTGACAAATTTTTAAACATACACTGCAGCAGAATGCACTCAGAGTATCAGTATATATATGTACTGAACAAAAATATAAACGCAACATGTAAAGTGTTGGTCCCATGTTTCATGAGCTGAAATAAAACATTGCACAAGAAGCTTATTTTTCTCCAATTTTGTGCAGAAATGTGTTTACAACCCTGTTAGTGAGCATTTCTCCTTTGCCAAGATAATCTATCCACCTATCAGGTGTGGCATATCAAGAAGCTGTTTAAACGGTATGATCATTACACTGGTGGACCTTGTGCTGGGGATAATAAAAGTCCACTCTAAAATGTGCAGTTTGGTCACACAACACAATGCCACAGATATCTCAAGTTTTGAGGGAACGTGCAAATGGGATGCTTACTGCAGGAATGTCCACCAGAGCTGTTGCCAGATCATTTAATGTTAACTTCTCTACCATAAGCCACCTCCAACATCGTTTTAGAGAATTTGGCAGTACTTCCAACCGGCCTCACAACTGCAGGTCACGTGTATGGCGTTGTGTGGGTGAGCGTTTTGCTGATGTCAATGTGAACATAGTGCAGGTGTAACCACACCAGCCCAGGACCTCCACATCCGGATTCTTTACCTGTGGGATTGTCTGAGACCAGCCATCCGGACAGCTGATGAAACTGAGAAGTATTTCTGTCTGTAATAATGCTCTTTTGTGGAGAAAAACTCATTCTGATTTGCTGGGACTGGCTCCCCAGTGGGTGGACCTGGATACCCAGTGGGTGGGCCTATGCCCTCCCAGGCCCACTCATGGCTGCGCCCCTGCCAAGTCATGTGAAATCCATAGATTAGGGTCTAATTTATTTATTTCAATTGGCTGATTTCCTTATAGAAATTTGTAACTGGACAGCTGATACCTTGTCAAAAGCATCAATTCTATTTAGATATTAGCCTGGTCTTTGTCTTTATTTTATTTATTTTTGTCAGTGTTTGTCATCACCATAGGTGTAGTGGCTGTGGTATTATTGTCAATAAATATGTTTGTTTTCAGATAATTGTTAAAAATAAAAAAATGTAAAAAAGAAAATAGGTACAGTATCAACCATTCTGGCAATCTCCAAATCGATCTAATCAGTCGTTCATTAAGTGAATTTCACAAGCAGTATGTGTCAGGTTCAACATAAAAAGTTGCCAACACACACACAGTAAACAGCACTCATGAAGACTTCTCAAAGATGGCCACTTGGAGAAATAATTGAATGACAATTCCAATGGTGTGATCCAAGATTTTACATACCTTCTGTTCCAGTCTCGCTCCATCTGTTTGGTTTTTGAGAACCCTGACACAGTCGCTCTTCTGAATTAAACAGCAATAATACTATTGCATATCTGACAGATACTCCAGACGATTCGAAGACGACAACATTGTCAGACAGAGTTGTCCTGGACACAATGCAGTGTGTCATATGGTGTCTGAGAAATTGTGATAATGACCATTTAAAAAATAAGATGCTGTTGTCACTATTGACATTGACTTATTTGAAGTCAACCTATCAATATTCATTGATGTTATTTAGCAATTTTCTACATATCAATTCATGTAATTTCTATTTAATCTTCTTTGAACTTCAAATAAGGTGATGATGTACTGTATCACTTGAAGCCCGAAACAGAAAGTTATAGAATCCTAATTGAATAGCAGGCTTCAGCGTGAGCCTGAGGAGTGAAGGACAATAGTAGGTAGACCAGTTTGGCTGGGTGCCAGTGGACAGTGCAGTCTGGGCCCCATCTCTCTGCGCCAGGCAGAAACCCCATGCCTGACTCCACATCAGGTGAGATCGCCTCCACTGCTTTGACGGATCTTGTCACTGTGTAGACTCTGCCCTACTCTCAGTAGTTCAGGTATCCACCACCACCACTAAAACATCATTAAAAAGCAGGGCGGGGAATTAAGCCCATCTCCTTCCCCATACCTTCTAAAACGCGTATTTCAGTCATTTTCCTACACATTTTGACCACGTTCGACAACGTGGAAAATGCGCATCCATTGTGTTGGTAACCCTCCATTGGGATACATTGTTGGTCAGATGTTTCAATGTGAGAATAGGGATTATTATATTCACTTTAATAACAAACAAGTTTCACAAACAACAAACAAGGTCTGAAGTTCGTGACAGATGGTAGCTGTCACTTTCCCGCTATTCTGAGTGGCAGAGTAGAAAACTACTCATAAGTACATTATTTGTAAACGTGTCTTGAGAAGTAGGCATAAGCCCCCAGACCTCTACATTGATCATAGTTTTGAAAACCCATCTCCAGGTAACACAGTGACTAGGGTCTGGCTTCATTGGGCTCTTTTGAGGAACTACGTTATTGCCTATGTCAGTAAGGACTCTCCCAACAAATCACAGGGCAGACATGCCAGAACGTCGCGATTCAAAACCAAAGTTTGCAGGCAGAACCTTTGCAGTGGTAGTTAAGGTAGTTGACGCAAACTAGCCGTTTGCAAAACGCACTCTTTTAAAATAACCTCTGTGACCTCCATCTTGTTAGCTACTACAGTATATTGTGATATGTTCTCTTGGTTTACATTACAGGCAAGCAAAAACTGCGCAATATACACTACATACTCGGTCTTAAGATGTCTCGAAACGTATTGAGACATAAAGTTGAGACATCTTAAGAGACTTTGAGACATAGACCGTTTTAAACCATCTTATGCCGTCTCAAGATACATCCTGAAATACTCCCTGTCGTCTGTGATTTTCTCAGTGGAAGGACATCACTCACCTGCCCTAAAAGGCTTACCAACCAGTTCTTTGTTGACTGTTACCTGCTCAGTGTGTCGTCATTTATTTCAAACTCCATAGGAGCAGGACTGTGGAGAAGGTCACCGAAGTTAACTGCGTAATGTTATTTAGGGCAACAGTTGTCAGTGTTCAGAGTAGACATGGTCAAAGATGGAGATGAAATGCTCCCTAAAATAAAAAAAATTGTCTCCTGCTGTGTGCCTTTGACATGGAAGTGGATCTCCTCCATAAAACCTGTGATGCCAAGGTCATTCAATTAATGTCTGTGCCTTTCATCAGTTTTAGTAGCTCTATTGTGACGGAGCCACACTTTGCCCATCACACTCAAGTGCCCTGTCCATAATACAAAGAAGCTCACCATGATGAGTCCATGTGGTTTTTCTAGTTATTCTGCATTCAAATGATTAAAGTAACTTAA